>NC_039497.1:2285842-2390984 GCF_003590095.1 Trichoplusia ni
GTTGAAACTAATTTATGTAAGTTACATTTACACTCAAATGAAGCTGTGTTTATTTCGTTTATTTACAAGATTTACTCACACATACGTTTTTTAATGGTTTTTTTTCCGTTGGAGGAATCCTACCGTCAACAACCATATTAATTAATTAGCTCAGGAATACTGTTGAGGAAACCATTTTTCAATTTTCATAAGGGAAGATGCTTTCTTATTTTTATATTACGTACGTTTGTACCTGAATTTAGCTTTCTGTGTAAATGTGCGAGGTACTCTAATTAAATTCTACACCGTGATTTTTTAGTCGTCTTACAAAAGCAGCCCAGTTCATGTATCCAATGACTAGAACACGTTCATGATAAAAAAATTGGTATTTATGAGATTTTAATAAATTTAAAATGCATTTTTTTTCAATATTATGATGCAATTCGTAGTTTTTCAGAAAAACAGCTCTGTTGCGAGCGCGGTCCAAGCCTTGTAACAATGGTGAGGGGCGCGGGCGGCGGTGTTTTTATCATTTTTAAGAGTATATTTCAGATTTCTCTTGTTAATTTTTTCTTCGTACTTATTATCTTAGATGATTAAAAAAAAAATCGCGTCTAGGGGTATTTTACGTCGGATACATGAACTGGGCTGCTTTTGTAAGACGACTAAAACATCACCGTGTATAATGTGAGATTTGCTTGATGGAAAAATACTTTTCTGCTTCTTTTTTTTGTCTCTTCAATGTTTGGAATATTTGTACTGAGTTTTTCTTAAAAAAAAACGACTCACGCCTTAAGGAGTTTTATCCTTGTGTTTCGGGGGTTTGAAAAACAAACAAATCACATGCACAAGACACCCAGACTCAGAACAAGCATTCTTGGGTCACACGAATGCTTGTCCTGTGCGTTGATTGAACCCGCGATACGTCGTGCACTGTGAATTTGGCGTGGTGACCTCAACCACTCGGCTATCCGTGCAGTCAAATGACTGTTAGTAGTTTGTTTTTTAACTGACTTCAAAAAAGGAGAAGGTTATCAATTCGACTCAATTTTTTTATTGCTCTTTACTATAAAATTTTCAATGCATTTTTTTTATAATTTTAGTGGTTTAAAATTAAGAAATAATATGATTTGGTTACATCTTGAAACATTCAAATTTATTTTTGTCAAAAGATTGATATAACACGAGTACAGCCGCAGTAACTAACTAGTTTCAAATAAAGGTAACATATTGAGAGAGGTTAGTCTTTTACAAGCAGAGTTACATCTCAAATCATTTTAACCCAACCCTTGAACTTCGGACAACCGCCGACTGCGGTAGGTCGGTCCGAATCCTAACTCGTGTTAAAACTTGTTTCGTGTAGAAACGGTCTAATAATAAATTACGTTGTAGAGCGCCCTATTTTTTGGGGTAATCCTTTATTTATGTTAAACGTCGTAAATATGTCTAGGAAACGAAATACTGGATTTCTAGGATTTATTATTATCTGGATTTCTACTTGATTCCAAGCTATCCAAATGGGCTTAGATTTTTCCTACCTTAAGTCTTCAAGGATGTTACCCAAGCATTGTTTACTGTTTAACGAATATTAAAATATCATGTAAGAAGATAGATAGCTCAAAGATGCTTGTCCCATATCATAAATCGCTTTTTGCTACATTGCAAATAAAAAATATTTAAACATTGTATTTTTGCCTATATCTCTGTCTTTTTATTCTAGCTGATATGACAATGATACAGCCTTATATTATACCACCTCCTCTCTCAATGAATGCCGTCAGTCGTATCAATAGTATCACAGCTGCATGCAGAAGCTTATTAATCAGGCGTCGCGACTGAATACTAATCGCACTTAGTCTCGTCGTGTCACGGAACATCAACGGTAAAGAGAAGCGCTCTGATATGCCGTATGTTAAAATATGTGATGACAATATAAAAAATATACTAGCCGTTTCTTCTTTCGCTGGTTTTTTCTTATTTTTTTTTGTCTCTACAGCAATTTTGCTACATTTTCTCACCGTTTAAACCTTTCACGGAATTCCACGAATATTTCAAGACTTACAAGACAATAAGCCAAATAGGTTCAGCCGTTCTCGAGATTTAGCTGGACTAACAGCAATAAAATTCATTTTTATGTATAAAAAAGAGAGATTCAACATTTGGACTGGCCTGTTGGTTCGATTCCCACCAAGGAAAAATCTTTTTAGAAAACACAACTATTTTCTATAAAAAAAAACGTACCCGAATTAAGTTATTTATTAATTCGCGCCGGGCTTTCACGAACATTCAACTCATATTCCACCATATCCAGACTCAAGACAAGCCTTCGTGGATCACAAAAATGCCTGACCTACGCGGGGATCGCGACACGTTGCGCTTAGTGAGTTTGGCGTGGTGGCCTCAACCACTCGGCTATCTGTGCAGTCTAAAATATCATTCATTCATCAGAATGTTTTCAATTATGACTCTTTCAAATCTGTCACTTCCTACAATTTTCCATATTCCGTGGTCTCCGTTCAAAACGATTCAGCGAGGCGAGTATTCGATGCTAATATGCTAATTAACGAAGATCTTTGGTGCTGGCTTTATCATGTACATGTGTCACACAGCTGTTGCCCGCGACTTAGTCCGCGTGGCCCTCGAAGATGAATATTTTTCCCAGTTATTGCCACATTTTCCATTGTATCTTCGCTCCTATTAGTCGCAGCGTGATGATGTATAGCCTAAAACCTTCCTCGACGAATGGTCTATTCAACAAATTTGAACCAGTAGTTCCTGAGATTAGCGCGTTCAAAGAAACAAACAAACAAACTCTTCAGCTTTATATATTAGTATAGAAATATATATTACGTACGAAGTTAGCGTTTGTTGTTCAGAGAACAGAATACAGAGCCTTTGTAATAGAATGATAAAGTGAATAAAACTAACAGCATCCCACTAATATCATAAACGCGAAAGTTTGTATGTACCTATGCATGTATGTGACTCTTTCGCGCAAAAATGGCTTAACGGATTTAGACGAAAATTGGTACACAGAGAGGACTGACACATTGGATAGCTTTTATCCTGATTTTATGTTCACGTGGGCTCATTTTAGCAGTATTAATTAATCGAAATCCATGAAAAACTCTCATCATGTCTGGTGACATTACAAACGGATAGTTAGCGTATCCGTTTGTAATGTCACCAAGCTATACCTCAAGACCCGTAAAAGCAAAATATTTGTTTTTTTTTTCGATTATGTATTTTATTGCGCAGCGAAAAATAGCACGGCTGGGGCAAAAAATTGATTGATTGAAAAATTGATTTTTATCTTTGTTTTATTTGTCCAGAATCCGAAATGTCTCGATTTCAACTCCCACTTGACCATTAATTAGTTTAATGCTATTTGTTAAAGAAAGGTGTCACTGTAGGCAGGTACAGTACCTAGTGCGTCGCTTACCCCCAAAGACAAGACCTCCAAAACCCCCTTTAATTGAAACCGTACTTTAATATCAAAGCTTAACGCAATTTAGTTTACAATGAGGTTAATGCTTTCAAAACACCAGCACAAAACAAAACAGCTATTTATATCTACCCGGAATTTTAGGTAAATTCAACTCGAAATTCACAATAATTATGTTTTCACACCATAAATGAAACTCGCCGAAACTCGCCGAACTACGCCAAAATACGCCGAAATCAAATAATTGATATCATTCCAGTGTTTACAGTTGTGTAGGCTGCGCTATTCTTGTTGTAGTTTTTCGCAGTACTCGTCAAATTTGTGGTTCTTTTGTCTCTCTTCTGAATCACTCTTTCACTAAAATATTAATATTCTGTTGAAGTTCGCTGAAAGTGTATTATGGGCGGTGTTGCGGTTCAATAAATTTTGTCGTACAGATGACGTATTATCGTTTATTGATAACTTTGTCATCAAGCAGAATAGGGAGGATGGTTGTAATTAAAGTAAAAATGCAATTAATCTGTCGGTAAAAAAAAAAATATTAGACACGTATTAAATCCTCTTTCAGAACAACACTTTGCCAGACGAAGATAAACTGTTCAATGGTTAAAAGGAGATGGCTAGTGTCGTAACGATTTTGTAAAATTTATACTCTATTGTGACGTCTCCTGTAATTTGATCAATTTATGTTTACGGGACAAACAAAAAAAGTTCAAAATTGATACCTACAGCATGAATTACTCCTGCATTGGTAGTAAATCCTTGTATCGAGGGGATTTCACAATCATTAAAATCATAATGCACTTGACAGAAACACCCATGCTCAGAATAAGCATTGTGAATCACACAAATACTTGTCCTACGCGAGGATCGACCCCGGCTTGGTCCGTGTAGTTATGCTCTGATGACAGTAACTATACATCGAACTGTTGGAATTAATCAGAGCTGAAGGCTTACTCAAACAAACGTGAAATCAAGCGGGCATTGTCGCCGCGGCGAACACTAACACTAATGGGCTAATTAGCACGTGACTCGCAAATTGATTCCGCTGCCCTATGTTTGTGATGCCTCGTTCAGACGAAGCGAGAGTTATCCGGCGAGTACAAACACGTATACTTGCTGTATAATGTTTTTGACTTCGCGGATAGCCGAGTAGTACAGGTCAACAGAGCAGGGTGTATTTGTGCATGTGACTTGAACTTTTGTGAAAACTGGTGAGTCGTTTTTTTTTTGAAGTACTAACATACTATTTTCGTAATGTTCCACTTCTTTAATACAACGCCATCTAGTCTTAAACTAAACAGAGCTTGTATTATGAGTACTGGACAACTCATAAACGTACAAATGTATCTATACTAATATTATAAAGACGAAATATTTGTTTGTTTGTCTGACACGAATAGGCTTCGAAACTACTGGTCCGATTTGAAAAATTCTTTCACTGTCGAGAAGCTAGATTATCCCCGCTGAAGATAGGCTATAATTTATTTCAAAAATATTAGGGTTCCGTAAGAAAATTGCGAGATTGTAAACCAAGGTGTCATAACTTATATCTGCCAAACACGCGGACGAAGTCGCGGGCAACTGCTAGTTTATAAATACGTACATAATATACATTTAACACAACAGGACAGTAATATTTTTGAAACTAACGAGACTATTCGAAAATATTCTTTATTGTACACCATGGAATTGCAGCAGTTATTCTTAATACATAGTAATTCGAAATAAATAAATTAGTCTAAACGAGGCTTCTACACGAAAACGAATGTTTAGTTGACTGGTTCGTTATACGGGACGCTTAGCGGTTTTTGTGTTGAACTGAAAATGATATTAAAACTCCAAATACCAAGCACTGTCAAACCTTTCTTATTTGTTGTTTACCTTCTTCTAAACGATCAATAACGGCTACTCACATAGCCCAGCGGCTGAGATCATGTCGCCAAACCCACAGAGCGCGGCGTGTCGCGGTTTAGTCCCGCGTAGGACAAGCATTGAGTGTGATCCACGAATGCTTGTTCAGAGTCTGGGTGTCTTTGTGCATGTGATTTGAATGTGCGTGAAAGCGACGCAACACAGGGATTAAATTCCTTAATGACTATGGATTTCGGGTTTTACAAGTACATAAAAATCATTTTAGTTGTACTAGTTTCTCCCTGATTTATATTAGTTTTATTGTAAACTAGCTGACCTAGCAAACGTTGTTTCGCCATAAAAATTAGTTAGAAAAGAATACATTTTGTTCGATTCTTAGACGTACCCAATATACACACAACATTTCCAAATAAAAAGAAGGCAAAAATAGGTTAAACCGTCTCGGAAATGATTAAGTACATACACCGCGACACGAGATTTTAATAAATTAGATTGTAAACATTTCTATTAGTAACAATTTTATCCCGTATACACCCAAAAGTCTACCTGAACATAAATACCGTTAACCGGAAGGTCCAACGCTGAGTAATAGCTAGCAACCTCCTTAACTGATCTCTAAATCTACAATATATATATTATTATAGTCCAGAATAGAAACTATTTGGAAATTCACGGTCTCCGATTAGTACAGACAATGTAGTCAAACCGATCGACAAGACAGACAGGTACACTGGACCTCCTTACTATATTTTTATACGAAACGTTGAAACGCGACTAAAAAAGACGGCAAGCATTTGTGCATGTCAAAAATGCTTGTCTTTCGGGATCAAACCCGCGGTAAGCCGATCGCAATCTAAGCTAACCTAACGAGACCTTAAACACTATTTTTCGAATGTTGATTCTCAGTTTTAAGACTAAACATACATCGTGTATCCGGATGCAAGTAACTTTAATTTTGAACGAGCGAAGCGATTTTTGGATAGTGCGCTTAGTAAAATCTTTGCTAGACTGAAAAATGTTTCGATCGAAGCCTTTCAATATTTCCAACATAGTTCAGTTTAGGTATGAAAGAGAGAGAAAGAGTTGTTTTACAGTGGAAAAAATTCTTTTCTGATCACAATACGGATAATTTGATGCCTAGGTTTTTAAACCTTACGTTTGGGCAGGTGTTGTGAGCTATCGTACGCGTTTGGGTGGCGCCCTGGGATGTTCAGATACACATACGAAGTTCTCCACAATCAATATGTGTACCACTATACCACTTATACCACCATAATTATGTACCAGTGTGTAAATAACTGCTTAACACTCGTTCACATTCAGAAACTAACTCATATGCAGTGGTCTAATTCTTTGATAGTTTTCCAACATTATCCGAACGGCGGAGATCACAACATCAAACCCACTGAGAGCAAATTGCGGTTCAATTCCTGCGGAAGACAGGCGTCTGTGTGATCAACGAATGAGTCTGGGTGTATATGCGCATGTGACTTGAATAATTGTGAAAATCGACACAAGGATCTCCTTAGTGCGGGAGGCTTAAAAAGAACTTTATCCGACGCTCGTTATTGTATCACCACCAAATACACTAAATGACATTACAATCACGCCCTCACTAGAAGATATAAGGCAGTGTAAAGGGGCCATTACCATATCTTTCGCTTGCTACCAAGGTTTATTTGTAATATATCGGTAATATCAATAACGATTACCGTTCGGGTTATAATTGAATGGAGTTTGGGACCAGTTATAATTACCTATCCGATGCGTGGTTGGGGCTAAGCTGGGGTTATGGACGGATTTCGGAAGATCGGGATTTATGTTCGGGTTGTTCAACTTAGTATTAGTGTTATTATTAGTTGCTGATAATCGGGATGCTGACTGTGTTTTGGGAGATTTTGATGAAAAAAAGCTAAGGGTTGCAAAGCACTCCGGGAGTGCCGGCAGAAGTGAAAATTTTTGAATTTCTGGAATGGTTAGGGAATAATTTTGTACGGATTGTTTTAATTATCACTATTAAAATACTATCATTTATGTGGTAGTATACAATACTTATTTATTTCGCTATCGATGCAGTATTGTGCTAAAAAAAATAAAAGAATTTTCAATCAGGTCAGGTGTCCTGACGCGAGTTTAACAGTTTTTGTTTTATAGTACTTTTCCCGTGGATAAAATGTTATTAAACATTTTTTGAATGCATATAGAAATTAATCTGTACGTTTCGCAATCAAAAACTTACAAACGTGTCTAAAGAAAATGCACCCGCGACTTCGTCTTCGGGGAAATTATAAAAAGATCCTCTTAGTTTTAGTTACTCTTTATTTCATCATTCAGTAAAAGTCCCGTCAAAATCGGTTCAGCCATTTAAGAGATTACTCGGAAAATTAGAGAGATAGATGGACAAAAGGAAGTTATTACTATATTTTTACCATACGCATATAATAAAAAAAACAGTTATTTTAATATTACAAACAAACAATCCAATTTTATATTTAACTATAGATACATGTCAGATAATATTGAAAAGAAAACACTTAGGTCGACTATTCGCTCTCTGGAGACGTTTCTCCCATTCAATAGCACTTGAATATTTTATGGGACAACATTTCTTTAAAAAACTGTCTTACATTTTTATTTTATTCTAGCGAGAATATTGTTGATGGTAGAATAGTGGTTTTGGCATCTGTTTCTGTCTTCAGCGTCTTCATTACCTTAAATTCTACGTGCTTTTTTTAAAAGTTTAAAAGTCCCTTTTTATTGTAAAATATTACATAACAAATCTGTACTCAAAATATAATAAGCTTTAAAACAAACAACGTTTGAGAGAAAATCCAAATTCAAATCTTAAACTAAAAAGTGAAAAAAAAAATCTTAGTAAAATTTTTTTTCTTCTTTTCTTAATTTTAAAAGTAAAACGTATTTTAATTTAGTTGAATAGAAATGTCATTATATTGCACTATCACGATTGAAACATAATGCCGTCAACATTTCAGTTCAAATTAAAACCGGGAAGTAAATCAAATTCAACTTGCAAGATTTGATAACAGACCGACAAATTAAAAACGGGAAAGTAAAAAAATAAACACAAAAAATAATTAAACTGCTGTGTAATCGATCTAGCAAATTTAAAAATCTCGGAACTTTTGCGATGTATATCCTTGGCATATACAAGCCTGTGATTTTGTTGAGTACATAAAAACGTTAACGATGAAAACAGCCCCAAAAATAGATTTAAAACTTCAAAAAACATTGTAAATTGCATTGTCATCGGGTTGAAGCTACTCTGAAAATTTCAGCCTGTTAGCTTATCGGAAAGTGCCTCAAAATTCAGTTACAAAAATCCAACAGGCACGACAAACAAACAAGAAAAGTGAGTGTATAAAATCGTGGGCATTAAAATGTAGGGTAGATGAAAATTTAGAAGTTACAGTTATTTGACATCCACCTGCTTATTAGGTCACTGGCTATCTTAGTTGACTAATAATTAGGACGATTATCAGTTGCAAAGTACTGCCTAGATTCTGACACCCATTATTGAAACAATAACCATGGTTAGTAATTATATATAATAGCTTTTATATAAGAATCAGCATCACAAAGAGTAATTTTCATCATTTTTAAGTGATATTTCTGGGCCCCGCTTCTGCTATTTTACAAAGGCCGATTAATTAATGAAATTTCTTCAGCACATCACCGTGCGATGAGCCGTATCTGGCTGCATCACTCGAAGCGACTCATTCAGGTCATGACAAGGGAAACTGATAGTTATTTCGGTTCTATCCATCATTTCGAATTACACTATACTAATACATACAAAAGATAATAATAGACATTAATTGTCTAGTAACTAAAGGCGAATATAACGGGTCCGAAATATCCCGAATCAATTGCAAAAAAATGTTAAAAGTGCCGTCCATCACTCAATGTAAAAATAACAAAAGAACGACGCTTCAAAAGCCGACATCGAAAAGTAATTAAAACAAGAGTCAAGGTGAAACATCGACAGGGTTGTCAACGGGGGTTAAACGTGTTTCAACTTTGTGTAGGCAGCCTCAAACTGAGCGAGGGCACACTTTGAACCCCTGTGTGTATGTGAAGCTATGAGGTTTTTTTTTCAGCGACTCGGCGTATCGAATCTTTTTTTTAACGAGTAGCGCATTACACATCGCTTTACACAGCAGTACATTAGCTACAAACAAAAAACACAAAGACATTTTATTAGTTAAGAAAAAACATGTCTCATTAAGTTTTACTGAAATTATTTAGTTAAAAGAGCGGTAATTTTGCCAAAAAACTGTTTTACAGTTTAGATATAGATCATCATCGGCCTAGTCTTTTCCCAACTATGTTGGGGTCGCCTACCAATCCAACCGATTTCAGTTAAGTACCAGTTCGGCTAAATACCAGTGTTTTACAAGGAGCGACTGCCAATCTGACCTCCGCAACCCAGTTACCTGGTCAACACGATACCCCTTGGTTATTCTGGCTATATATAGATACATATTTTGTTTGTATTTGGATACCTACACAAATTAGTGAATTTAATCCTTGTATCGTGGTGTCTTTCATAAATATTCAAGTGACATGACGAAAACGCCTAGACGTTGATATCTATCGTTTCAAAACACAGCCATTAGTTAATATAAATGACGTATGTAGGTACCTATGTATGTCATGTGTACGCGGGGCGCTGTGTGCGTGCGATTGACAGCAGTACTTAATTATCGAAGTTTTAATTCGTGTGTCACTATCACACAGATGAAAGCTGTGTTATTACACAACAACACACACACTTACACAGGGTACCCATACACGTGCTTTTTGCAATGATGGTGTAATCGAATACCACAGTCTTTTAAAGCTTGTCTATTTTTAAACCTTTCAAGGCATGTTATTCACTTTCCGGTTTCCAATTGAACTGAAAGCATGCATAAGTGCATTATGCATAACATGCAGCTTGAATATGGGTATAGGAGCAACGATAGAAAATTACATATTTCCTTCGTTTCGCCTCAGTTGATTCGTATTGACAGGAGTCATAATAATGTATGTCCATCCAAAGGTTATCTGGAAGACCGCCATTGTACCGTTACACTATATTTTGTAACAATCATTGCTGTGATTCTATGGTGTGCAATTAAAGAAAAGGTTTTAAAGAAATTGCTCGCTTTGCTTGAAATGTATATGAAAAACCCTGCCAATCCTTAAATGGAATATATAGAAAAAATCTAAGTCTTTACATAATACTAGCTGTGGCCCGCGACTTCGTCCCCGTGGGTAGAAGATATAAGTTATGATTTATACCTGCCCTGTTTTTTTTCACATTTTCCATTGTATCTTCGCTCGTATTAGTCGCAACGTGATGTTTTATAGCCTAAAGCCTTCCTCGGTGAATGATCTATTCAACACAAAAAGATTTTTCAATTTGGACCAGAAGTTCCTGAGATTAGCGCGTTCAAACAAACAAACAAACAAACTCTTCAGCTTTATATATTAGTATAGATTAAAATAGATTTCGTCACCCACACATATTACTTCTAATTTTGGAAAATGTCCCTAAACTAACAAAACTCCATTCAAGCTCGTTACCTAGTTACGATTTATTAATTTTAAGTTTTGCCGTAGGTAATCTGTATTTATTTAAAACTAATCAAATTAATATACCAGAAAATTCGATCGATTTTCTTTTCAAATAGAACCACGTGTGCTTTTTTAAACATACTGTATACATATTAGCTTGTTGGTTCACAAATTACTATCAGACAAAATATACCGCGAAAATGTAGTCTTTAAAGATCGGCACAAATTCTTGTTACCTACGATATTGTATTCTAAAGTAACTTAGGGTCTAGGTATCCCTTGTTAAATTAGAACGTAAATTCTAATTACGTAGGCGCCCAAGCTTTTTAAGACTATAAAATGATTATACTAGCTCCTCCCCGCGACTTCACCTGTTATAAACGTCTGCTATAGATACAAAAGCGGTTTCATGCCTGGAAATTTTACAAAAATGGGAATCAGCCTGTTCCCAGCAGTGGGATGTATTTAGGCTGGTATTTTTATTTGTCACTCAAATCAGAAGTTGCTCGTGGCTAAGCTATAACTGCGTTAGTGAATCGATCACAGGCTAAGCTACGCTTGACGAGGTCGGTCCGTAGATGGATGTCCATCTTTGTCGTAACGAGTTCCTCCGTGTTTCGGAAGGCACGTTAAATTTGTGGGTCCGGGCTGTTATTCATAGATCTTTGATAGTCGTTACAGGTAGTCAGAAGCTAGAAAATCTGACAATCAGTCTAACCAAGGGGTATCGTGTTGCCCAGATAACTGGGTTGAGGAAGTCAGAAAGTCGCTCCTTGTAAAATACTGGTACTCAGATGAATCCGGTTAGACTGGACCCCATTTGGGAAATATCTAGGCCGATGGTCTCTAGATCAATTACATTTAACTATTGCTAATACATTTACAACCTTCTCTTGACCCAAAGGCTGGCTTTTAACTCGCACAGAGTATTAGCATTGCCGTTCAACGTGGCAATGCTGCCAGCCTTATGGACACACTCCCAGCCGGCAGCGATGCCGATTAATTTTTTGATGCGCTATTTTAAGTATTGTTTTAATTTTTTTTTACTTATTTTAAGTATCTCGATATTAGATTTTTAAGAGTGCAGAGATAGAGACAAGACATTTATCAGTTTTTCTCGGCATAACATTTTGGTCATATTTCGTACGTTTCAATACTATTGCAAAAAGTGCTCACACATCTAGATTCTTTGTCCGTTTTAGTCGTAGTTTGGTGACAATATACTGTACAAATCAAAGGGTATACTGGCAAACTTTCGTATTTTTTGTATAAGTGTGAATTGATATTATTATGGTAAGTGGCGTTAAACGGAGGCATCGTTAGGAAGCCTGCGCTTAATGGTCTGTTGGCGGCACGTGAGAGAGCCTTATCAATGCGCCTCTTTGTATTGAAAGCCTTTTGTCCCGATATGAGGTGGTTTGAGCTTATGATATATTTTCTCACGTTTTTATACACTCACATTTCTTGTTTGTTTGTTTGTAGTTCCGCTTGGATTGTTGCAAGTAAATTTTTCAGGCACTTTCCGATAGGCCAAAAACTAACTTTCTCGGCTCAGCGACCCGAAGTGTGAAGTGAAGTCACAAAAACACTGAACGGATTTCGATGAAACTTGTTTTTAACCTGTATCAACAGACTTTTAAACCGATTTTATGTTCCTGTGGGATCAATTTCAATTTGTAGCCGGCGGGCCCGCGAGCAGCAGCTAGTTATAATATATGCAAAAAACATGTCACAGATTTATATTACGCATCCGATAAATTCGATACTTAAACCGTTCTACAGTACGATGAAAATAAAGCAAATGGAGTTTAAGAAAGTAAATGAGAGCTTACACTAATAACAAGTCTTAAAATTACAGTAAGTACTTAGATTTCTACTTCCATTAAAACTCTATTCCAGGGAACTAATTTAAAAAGTTTCTAGGCTCCGAGTCGAGTCGACTGAGAAATTAGTATTTCTCATTTTCTAAGTTTCATCCGGTGTTTTCTAACAGCTAACACTTCTTTGTTTGTTTGTTTGTTTGTTGAAACGACGGAAATTAATGGATTGCCAATCTAGTAATGTTTTTGGAGACGAATCGTTAAGGTCATTTGGATAAAATTCTTAAAGAACTTAGAATAAAGATAGACGAGTGGTTAAGGTCACGTTGGTGTGATCCACGAATGCTTGTCCTCAGTCTGGGTGTCCTTGTGCATGTGACTTGAATGTTTGTTAAACCCCCGCGACAAAAGGAATTCAACTAATATTATAAACGCGAAATCTTACTTACTTAAACGTGAAATTTTGTATGTGATGATATATGGATGTTCTTCTATTACGCATAAATCTCTAAATGAATTTGGATAAAACTTGGTACACATATAGTTTACAACCAAGATCATTTTGTATTTGTAGGGGACAAGCCCGCGAGTAACAAGTAATTAATAAATACAAAAATGCTAACTGGGTATTATTTGTATAAAGTCATTCAGTCTGTCACTCAGATGATAAAACAAATAATGTACACGCATGTCTGCCTTTATCTGAGCAAGACATGTTAATAAGATAAAGTTAATTAATTTTCTAATGTCGGGCTCAAGACGTTACTTCGTTACGTCACAAAACATTTTCATTCACCGCATCAGAATGATCAGGAGAATTCAATGCTGAAATATTTTACTCACACGTATTCATCGGGATTGTTCGTTTTGTTTCTGATAGATGCCTCAGCTCATGATTAAGGACTCCAGCTGGGTTCGAAACTAGTCAGGCAATCTCGATATAGACATGTGATTAAATCGTTGTATTTTACGTATTAATCATTCTAAATGATGTAACGGTTTACTCACGCGTATTTATCGGGGTAGCCCGACTAGTTTCGGACCCAACCGAAGTCCTTAATCATGAGCAGACGCGGCGGGATCGCGAGTCGAACGATAGTTATTATAAAAAATTAATCATTCTCACAAAAATTACAATAAAATGTAAATAATTTAATGTTTGCTGACAAAACAAAAGTATCTTTTATCGAAATAAGTAAGTTACTAAGCAAACACAGGCATCAGGACTTCAGTTCGAAATTATAGTAAAAGTCTGTTCTAGCCAATTTCATAAAACGCACGCCACTGGAAACAAAATGGAATCGCAGCGTAATAAAATCTAAGTGGGCGCGTTCCCTTGGAGAAAGCTCCGCATGCTCTCCTTATAAATGCAGATTAAGAAATAGAACAACACTACGTAGATATAATAAAATGGAGTAGTGAGAGGCGGGCTGGAGGATAAACGGTTCCGTGTGTATTAGAACAGGGTTTTTAATAATATTATGTGATTTACTATTTTATGTATATTATTTACCTACGCAGCTAAAGAGAGGTTTGGCATCAGAATGAAGGTTAGCTGGGGATCTGTCACAATCTGTGTATTATAAAAATACTTTATTTGCAAAGAGCAAGCAACTTTACTAAAGTTGCAAGTAATCAAATGCAAGCTTGTTTTATTATTATTGATTGACAACGACTAACGAACACTTATTCTTATTACCATTATGATACCATTTATTTCTTGTAATAGAAACGCCTCCCGCTCCGGTGTCACGGGGGATTTCACATATATTTAAGTCACCCAGTCTTAGAACAAGCATTTGAAACACACACGCTTGTACGCGGGGACATTGAGTTTGGCTTGATGATCTTTCCAGTCGTCATTAAATTTAAAATCTTTGCTCTATACATTTTGCACAGGTTCAAAAGTTTCCTTTGAAAATCCCTTACTTAGTTTAAAGGGCTTAGTTTCAAACAGATCTAATCAACATGTAAACTTTGGGACAAGTTTGATCGTCTCGTCGGCCTTTTATGGGTGACAAGATACCCGCTGTCATTCGGACAGACAAGGCTTAGGGGTCCCTTGTCATAACGTAACGACGGGAAATTCTTGAGGTGCGAGCTGGACCCTCAACTCGAAGACTTCGTGCTTCTAGGTAGCTTGCCGTTGCATTATTTGAAATGTGTTTTTTTTTCTTGAAATCAATAATAATTTTGTTTTTTTTTGGACCCGTGTTGGGAGATTTGAATCCTCTTGCTATTTTGTGGATTCCAGATCTGCGGAAAGTTCTCTGGTTGTAAATGATCTAAGTTTTGAATTCCTTTTCGAATATATGCAACTTTAACATCTTTTGACTGCATAATTTTTTGAACCGCACAATTATAGCATAGTCAATACCATAATAATTATTTTTTAAATGCCTAGAAAACAGCTAATTTGAAATAAAAACGTTTTGATTTTTGTTTTCATTAAAATCGGTTTTTCCTTTCATTTAATTTTACAGAACCCCAAAAAACGTCGGAATATAAACACAGTCTGTGAATATAAAATAATATTGAAACAGCAGCTCAGCTGGCTTTTATCGTCTAATATTTGCTATTTGGATTGTAACTCGGTACTTTGAGTGCCGGAGTGGAGTGCTTAGCCGGTGGGGACTGGGCCTGTCTCTCCACATTACTTTAACAATGACTTGCGTAAAATAAACTGTTTTATGAACAAAAGTACCATTTATAAATTTTTAGACCATTTTCGGCGCAAAACTGATATATTAAACAGTCGTATTGAATACGAAATAGAGTGAAATCCGTACTAATGAGCACGCTATTTGAAGGACACATTAATTTATTTATCACCCAACATATTTATGACTGTAATAACGTTGCTTAACCTTGTTTAGTTTTATCATTTGTATCTCTTTTCTGTCACTTGATAACTTTAGAAGGGGACCCGGTCCTTTTTAAAGACGTGCACGCGGAAACAGGTCCAACATGCAGAGGCCTTGTGATAACTTAAATCTAAAATATGATGGGGTATCTACCGCACACACAACTATTGTAATTTGTGGAGATTACTTTAATTTGGGCTATTGGTATATTTTAGTTTTATTGATTGCTATATCGGCGAAAAAAAAATATAATTTGCTAAAACTTCAAATGTCTATCTAGTTCACAGTTAATGAGATTCAAAATGATGACTGACTCACGAACAGATGTAATGACTGCGATAGTATTGAGGTCCGTTTTTATCGTACCCCTGAAAGCAATGCCCGAGTGTTATGCTGTCTTCATTACTATAGGCTTACAAGTACGCGGTTTGAATGTGACATCCTTATGGAGAAGAACAGGCAAGGAACTACGTAAGTAGAGACAATGCCATTACAAACTTCATTTAGCAAAGTGAGCTTAGGGCGGGAGGCAAGTAGGTCAAACGTACGCAGTGTATAACCCCACCTTCAGCGCACAATACCTAGATATAATCAACTAAATTGTTTAACTACCTATCATGAAAATTGATGACGACTGGATGAATAAATTCAAAAACTATTTAGTACCTCAGTAAGATAATTGAAAAAAAAAATAGTCGAGTATTTTTTTAATTTTCTGAAAATCTAAAATTGACGAAGATAAACTGCTTTAAAGTTTAAGAGAGGGTTCTTGCGACGTTACGATTTCGACACTTAAGTAATCAGATTCACTTTAACCAGGTTAATTTATGTTTGCAGGACAAAATAAAAATTATTTTTTATATGTGTATAACAATATTTATTTTACAGTAAACTATTAGACTTACACTGAATAAAAAATGACGTTTTCCCTGTTGCATAAAGGTATTTAAAAAAAATGAAGTTGACTTTAATATATTAAAATACAGATTTAGAAGTTTTCTTTTGCAGCCACTATCTTTGCACTCAGGTAACGGGCTTAAACTGGGAAATATTAAATAAGTTTCAACTCTAAGTTTCAGGATGGCTTATATTTCAATTTATAGACGCAAGATAAAAAATATTTATCTTTTACCTACCCTCCACCCGCCCATCACATATACAAGGTCGCGGGCAACAGCTATTAATTTCTAGATTCTAGTTGTTTTCGATGGCAAACAACATAGAATTCAAAGTAACAAATACAACACAAATATATCTCTCCGTGATCATTTACCGAGCGATGTCTAATGTGTCCTTGCCACGTTTAGCGACAACACAAATAAAAGTGAATGGAAGTGCTCATATACTCTCTTAGTACTGAAATTACAGCTTCAGTGACGGTAGTATATGACAAAAGGAAATGTCTGTTTAGAGAGGGGGAAATTTAAAAGATTAGAAATAGTAGGTACACAATTTTGCTTGCTGCTAGAAATACGATCAACACTGTGATCGTATTTCTAGCAGCAAAAGCATAACCCTTGTTCTACGAAGTCAGTTTAATGTAGACTATTATGTTAATTTAAGGCTTCAGATACCTCCATACCGAATGTCATGTAGTCAGTCAAGGCATTTGGGCGTGAACAGGTGACAAACACACTCTCATGCTTTCGAAATATTAAGTAGGTATTTTTTAAATATGTTTTAAAACTCCAGTTTATCCTAACTTACTTATTCGCTTAATTATGACTTTGCTCTTTTTCGTATGTAAAATGTTAAAAACCATGCCTAATGTAGCTTGTAATTCGTATATTACATGGTTGATCGTATTCTCCTAATGGTGCCACGGAAACAAATATAAAAGCCACTTCCTTCTACTTTACCCTGTTCCATGATTTGGCCAGACAAATAGAGGCGGCTTATTGATCGGGTTCCCGCCAAATTAGTTAGTGTCGTCTCCGAATAGATAAGAATAAGCCACATTAAATGATTCAACATAAATGTAGGAACTTGGAAGATCACTAATGTGTTTGCGCTATTGAGTCAACAAGGCTGAAATGAAACGCGGAATATATGTAGATACTGAATCGGTAAATAAAAAAAGTTTCACTCTGGTAAAAATCTTTGTGACAAAGTGAATGGAAGTCTAAAATTGCGAATGTGATCTATCGAACAATACTGTTTAAATAAAACTCATTTAAAATCTGTCACTATGTCATTTCTTAATAGTGAAACGCCCGAGTGCTAATGTTTAAATAATAAGCAAATTCTAGGTGACTTTACAAAAAAACAGTATCCATAACGCTGGAAATGTATAAAGGACAGTGATTTTTACTTTTTGCCGCCTGGCGCCCCATCGAACAGACATTAAACCAATTCCGAGTAATCATCCCGATTGTTTAATCCTCGGTACAACCGAACGCCCAAAACTTTCTCATTTAAAACCGAGTAAACATGAAATGATCCAGTCTGTCTGACCCCGTTAATCCAATCCCATTAAATCAGGCGAGTTAATTAGTTGGCAACACAGCTATTTACCGGTGGCGGTGCTAGCAACACCGGTTCAATCCTTCCGCGTTTTATAAATGAGCGAACTTTCTTTGTTTGTCCCACTTTACTCATTCTATTTGAAATGGAACTTGGATGAAATTGAGACAGAAATATACTACAAGCTCTTAAGATAGGACTTTTGCTGATGTGGGAGCGAGATGCCAAGACACTTGATGATAGCCTTGCCCCGCTTCCAGTACCCCGAAAGTCTTTCTTCTGAAGCTTAAAGCCTGGTCTCCGGGGAGATATTGACGAGAACACCGGACTTGGGGTCGTAATTGTTGAAGTAATTTTGGAAGGCAAGTACTTCTCTCGGTATTATGGCGTGGCATGGTGATACAGTGCTGATGACAAAAAGTACATTATGGTATGGAGGATCGCGCGGTACAGAAACCGAGAAAAATACAAAATGGACGCAGATAAAATAAATTGAACTGTCCGTTTGTATTTAACAAATTTTTGCTAACACGAAGGAAAATGTTTTGTGGTCAAAGAATAAAAGAAAAGTCCAACAGTGAGTATTGACGCGTGCTACTAATTCCACTCGTATAAGTTACCTATCACATTTCATCTTCATGAACATTTTCCTCTTTGCGTATACCTTTATTAAAGTTCATTTTAATTTATTATTCGCTTGTTATACGCTTGGCATTGTGGTCTGATTCAATTAATTACTCGAACCAATAATAACTGGTTACAAATGACTTTATTGAATCCACGCTTCGAATAATAAACCACGTGTTTGCGTCATTTTATTGTTGACTTACAACTTTTATTACAAGTTAATTAATATATTCAGAGAAATATGAATGCACGGATACCAGATTGGTTGAGGTCATCACGTCAAAACAACTGAGCGCGATTTGTTGTGAGTTCGATCAACGAGCAGGACAAGCGTCTCTGTGGTCTGACTCACGCATGTACTGAATTTTAGGTGAATAGCATGTGATTTTAATGTTTGTTAAAACCCAGCGGCACAAGGATTAATATTGAAGTAGAGAGAAACTATTCTCTCATAAAAGTATATCATGTGGTTTTTCATCGTAACTCTTAATTTTCGAAATGACGAAACAATCCAGCCTAATTATGTTAATTGTTCGAGTCAGTAAAATCTTTTTGATTATAAGGTTACATATATATTTAATAACAAACAAATATGCGTTTACATTTTAAACTAAGTATCTACTAGCGGTTCGATAGTTACGTTGGTCTTTTACATTCAATCTTAAACAATGATAGTATGTGGCGACGACGTGGCGATGGAGAACGAAAAGCCATGGCTTCATAATTTAAATGAAAAAAACATAGAAAATGCATCATAGTAAAGGCATGTTGCTTCCAGAAGTTTTTGCTAGTCGACCACATATCAAAAACTCTACACTTATGTATAGGGTGGTAAGAATCAGGGTCAACGCGTAGATAATACAATTCCTATTACAACTTATTACTAGCCGTGGTCCCTAAAAAATTTAACTGCTAATCTTGGTAAAGATGACAGTTTATGTGTCATTTCCAAATAATTCTATTCGAGTCAAAATTTATAGAAAACTTCCCATTTAACTAAAACATAAAATTCACCAAGAAAATAGCTATAGTGTGGTCAGTAAGACAATGACCATCGTTCAAGTGTCTCGTCTCACTAGTCATCTGAACAACAAAAAAACAATAATTTTAATAACATATTTGATTATCCTCAAAAGTCGGCCATATTTTATTCAAAATATAATATCTGTGAATGTGCCCCTATCTCGTCTCGCGTATGACATTGTCACAAGATAATTACATTTCACAGACTGTTGTGTCCGATACGGATACCTATATAATTTTCATTCATTTTAATGTATGAGAAAATTTCGCGACTCTTTTTGTGTCATTTATATGAATATTGAAGATAAAGACTTTTTTGTCTGCTTTTTGTTTTTTCTTTAATCCGGAATTCAAGTCACATTCACAAAGACACCTAGACTCAGGACAAGCATTCGTGGAACACAAAAATGCTTGTACTACACGGGGAGCGAACGCGCGACACTTCGCGCTCAGTGGGATTGGCGTGGTTACCTCAACCACTCGGCTATCCGTGCAGTCAATGTTTGTTTCGGTATAGGTTTTGATCTCAAGATTATCATATTATTGTAAGGCCTCATTCGCATGAGACTTAAAAAAACGTTGCGTTAAAACTCGTCGTTCTACATCGAAGAGCCTAAGTGAAGTGATTTAAAATTCTAGTTCAGACATCTCTTAATTTTAAAAACTAGAACTTCGGGTATCTAGATATTTATTTAAAGCTAATGGAAAAAAATGTGCAATAAAAATAATTTTCACATTCAATTCTTTTGTTGTTTCAATAAATGCTGTGTTATATACAATATAGTGTAACACGCTTATGACAGTCATAACGGATAGTCAGAAGCTAACAAGATCTGACAACCAGTCTAACTAAGGGGCATCGTGTTGCCCAGGTAACTGGGTTGAGGAGGTCAGATAAACAGTCGCGCTTTATAAAACACTGGTACTTAGCTGAAACCGGTCAGACTGGAAGCCGACCTCAACATAGTTATGTAGTATCCCTACTAATATTATAAATGCGAAAGTAACTCTATCTGTCTGTCTGTTACGCTTTCACGTCTAAACCACTGAACAAATTTTAATGAAATTTGGTACAGAGATAGAACAGACCTTGAGAAAGAAGATAGGATAGTTTTTATCCCGGAATTGGAGAGTTCTCTTTGAAACGCGATATAACCGACTTCGACGCGGGCAAAGCCGCGGGCGAAAAGCTAGTGTATATATAAGTAACACGACTTACCTCCTGCTAAATAGCCGAGCAGTCTAATTCTCCTGCGGGGGGCCTGGGCTGGAACAAAGGTTACACTCATTAATTAACTTAACACGTGGAACGGGAAACATGAACATACTCTATACATGTATACAATATGTATGTTGGCTTTTTGGCTTTGATCATCGATTGTACCAAAGGGCTTATGCAGAGAAAATAAAATGAGAGTTAATGAAATCTATACTTGGTTTTTTGTCCGTGTGTTTTTAGTGAGAGCACAGATAGATGGATAGATAACGTCGGGCTAGAAATAAGGTTTAATTTTTAACTTATAGTAATGGAAACTTATGAATTGTTTTTAAGCATATAAGTAGATCAAAGGATTATAAATATCGGTTCTATTGAACAACGTATACCTTGTCAAATTGAATCACCATGAGAAATCCTACTTTCATATATAACTAAAGTTCACTTCCTACAGCGTCACGATACCACAGAAAGAGTTTATAAATACAAAACTAGCAAAAAACATTAAACTTAAATCTTTTCGTTCTCGGTTTTCGTTATACGTCATCGTCATCATCAACATCTCCTCCTCTTTCCAGAGTCCTCCTCTTTCTCGTGCCAATTTCTATGGTCACGTGCCAGCCTCATCCAGACTCGACCCTAGACTTTAACTATGTTGTCAACCCATATTGCTGTCAACCGACGTTTCTTTTGCCTCGCCTTGGCGGGTTCAATTAAAAAAAAAAACTAAATACTTAAATAGCATTATTTTATTTTATACTTAAATTTTTATGACCGAACTTTTCAGCAAACTAAAAATTCCGATCGAATGCTATAAGGAAAGTTTCGTTTGCTTAAAAAAGTATTCTAATTAAAAAATAAAACTATCTTCCACGGACATGACTCTGATATTATAACGTGTTTGTATACCAGTTTATAAAGTTCATGATTGTTACCACTATGGCTGTACCTACTAAATTTAATAAAATTAACTATGATAGTTCGTGACGCCCTTAGATGGATACAAAAATTACTTATTATTTATTAGTAAATAATTTCGCGGAGACCAGATAGCAAAACACAATCTCAAAAATGATTCAAATATACCTACCAACACACTAACGTGACATATTAAATTTATAATAATCCGTTATTATAAAAGCAATAAGGTTTAAATTCGCGCTTTCATGCAAGTGGTAGATCTCTTATCCCATTAGGCCTGTTGCACACATAACTATTACAAATAAATCGTACCAAAATTATATCTCTAATATATAAATTCTCGTATTACGGTGTACGAAATTGAATTCCTCCGAAACGACTCGGCCGATTTTTATGAAATTTTGTGTCTATTTTTCCTAGCACTCATTAGTAAGGTAGGACAGCTAGTCTTAATCTATACTAATATATAAAGCTGATAGCTTATGTTTGTGCTTAATAGACCATTCATCGAGGAAGGTTTTAGGCTATATACCATCACGCTGCGACTAATAGGAGCGAAGATATAATGGAAAATGTGGAAAAAACAGGGCAGGTATAAATCATAACTTATATCTTCTAACCGCGCGGACGAAGTCGCGGGCAACAGCTACATATAATAAATGTCGTGTCACGTTGTTTATCCGCGATATACTCATAAACTACTTAACCAATTTTTAAACTCCTGTTGGGGTTTATACTAAAGTTGCCAAACTTGTGCTGTGTACGTGTGCAGCACGCCTTAGTACGTTGGCTCGTCGGCAATCGAATTAACGCCGCCGTCACGCACGGCCGCTCCAATTGATCTCGAGTATAACGTGACGACTCATTAAATCGATGCTTTATTTTAAAATTGAGTTTATTTAAGCTTGCAATATTCTGCAGTTATTGAAAATATATGAAAGACTAGCTGCTGCCCGCAGGCCTGCAGCGGGAACATGAAAACTGAATTTAAAACTATCCTGTGTGTTAATTCTGGTTCAGTGGTTTTTATTTCATTATTATAAAATTTAAAAAATAATAATTCGATGCCCACGCATTATAACAGAAATTAAAACGTATTAAAAAACGGCATTAAAATGTCGTTCTATTTCCACGACGTCCAAGAATTATTACCCATCTGATGAAAGAATGTCAAAGTGATAAAAGTATTAATTTTTATTAACACCTCGTAAAAGTGAGAAGAATATTATCGAAGAAAGATAAGCGGGTTAACGTCAGCCATCTCGATGCTCCTGAACTTTATGGTTAAGCAGAAGAAGAATTTCATCATTTTAAAGTGTCATAATATTGAAAGCATTAAATATTTTTATAACATGCACAAAAAAGTATAATATGAAAAAGCTGTAATTGAGTTTGGGAAATGCGATATTCAATAATATTTGGCGGAAACAGGGACAATGAAATTGTTTGATTAAAAATTTTAAACCTTTATGGAAGTACGAGGAAATTGCTGCATAAAATGAGCTATATAACAAATATATACAATTTCAACGAAACAAACGATCGATGACAAATGACAAATTTCATGTTTTCAGCAGACAACACGTACCTACATAATTATGTATTTGAGCGGACAAATAATATTATCTTCTCGAACCTGTAAGGTTATCTACATAATTTTATAAAAAAATACATCAAAAGTTTCTTTATTTTGCTCTCAATCAGCAACTAAACCATCATCATCAATCAAATACCATTTCAGCAAACAAATAGATACCTAAATAACATTCAGAGCTAACGAAAAGTCTATACCAATCACAGTCCGGTGAGGCGGGCAAAACTGCATGCTCTCCAAAAAAATATTCACAAGCACAACCATTTACCGGCTCTTGATGAAACGCCACTCAAAAACAAAACGTTGTAAACAAAAACGTTACCGAAAAAAATTTTCAAAATGGACGTCTATCGGCTGCCGGTTACAGCGTCACGTTGCTAGCACTATATTAACGAAGGTATGAAATTATTGTCGCAAATTCACGTGCTCGAAACTCGTTTGTCAATATTTTAAATTGTACAGGTAGCTAGTTCTATAGTCAAACGATCCAACCATTCCAAATGGATTTAAGACAAAATAATAACTAAAAACCTTTACACATACTATACTTAGGTACAAGTCAAACTAAGAATCTCTTTTTTTGAGTCGGTTAAGGCACTAAAACCTTCTCCTGAATGAAACGAATACTTTTCTGGAAACCGCATCTTGAGCCAAATGCGTAATAATCGCGGACCAACAGGTCAAACTGAGAACCTTTTTTCTGAAGTCGGTTAAATATTTGATATTCTCGATAAAATGTCTGAGAATATCCTCGAAACACTACCTGTTGAAAAATGTGTGTCGCTTGAACACGAGTAATCCCGCACAAATCCTTTTATCTGTAAAGTCTGCGAGGGTGTTTGGATCGCTCCTATTCGATCTGGAATCTCATCAACCTGTGGAGTGTACTGTCTTACGTTCATTTTTTATGAACCAATGAACTCGAAATATAATTCAGCGCGTGGCGGCAGTCCTCAGCCCGAGGGAGCTGGCTGTCATGTGGCATTTCAGTTTGGTATACACCGGGCACACCGAGATTAAATGAAAAAAGAATGACCCTTATTTTAGTATCGTATCAATACACACCACATAAATACAGGATTGGATATAAATAAATAGTTACATGTCGCAACAATGGGAGGTCTTAACGCTAAGAGCTATCTTTTACGGACAATCTTAGGATGAACTAGGAATGAAGGAGCAACGTTTGTGAGGGTAGGCCGCAGTGCACAATTCAAAATTGAATTTAGGAAATCTTCCTTAAGATGCTGGCACTCAAACCTGCCTAAGTACTGATTTAAAAGGGTAAAAAAAGGTTAGTTTTATAGACGGCCTTGAGTTGGCCTTGCCTTGCCTAATAGATCCATAACAAAATGAAAATAATATTTTCAGTATAAAATATTGATGAGAATACACTAGAATCTAAATTAAACAGTGAACTTTTCAATTTGAAGGTCGAAAATCCAATAAACCTTCTTTCTGCAAAGCAATGAATAATTAATGTTAGTTAATTTATTCCGCGCTCAGTGTACACAGGGGTTTAACTCGAGTGTGGCAGGAGCACGACTCAGACAACTGACTAGCGAGCGATCGATCGCCCAAGGACAATCCAAGGTGGAAGATAATTTCATATAAGACTCGATTCGACGGCAGCTCGGTGAGAAAATTTGATCAAAGATTTTTGCGAAACATTTTGAATATCTCTAGTCTGCTCTAAAATATTCAAAGACGTGCGTAGATGTCTTTTTGCTGATATTTTACACCTTAAAGTGGTTTAGAGCTTGAAGGTTGACAGATTTTGTTTTATGCGCTCGTAAGTTGGTCTTAATTCAAATTAAGAAAGTTGCGCTACCAATCTGTAATTAGTTAAGGTCGAAATATAAAAAAAACTGAAAGAAGGTTGTACTGCAGACTACAAACTGTCTTCTTCATAAATAAAACTAAATAATAATTAAAAACTAAGAAAGTAGCGTTCGTCAAAATCAATTCCAGTCAGCAACCAAGTCCTCAAATCAAAACGAACAAATTTTCAAACTTTAAAAGAAAATTGTTGAAATAAAATCCGATTAAGATTTCTAATAAAACATTTTATCGGAGGCAATGTCAAGTAAAAACCACGGGCTGCCACCAGAGCTTAGAGTAAAATTGTTGTAGAGAAAGCGAGAAAGAAGATCTGTGAATCATATAGCGTTGTCTCAGTCTGCTAACTACAACTCAACTAAAACGTGCCACATTTTGAAGCCTTCTGAAGGTGGTGGTTTTAGGTAGCTACTTTTGGATCATACTCTCGAATGGTTTAAGGTAGATTTAAATGGAATCGGGAGAGAAAATTTTGATCTCAAACGTGGCTGAACACTCTTACAGAATGCGGATTTTGTTTTCCACATTATTGGATAAAAAATAGCCCGTGTAGCGAAAAATCGCTCTTATACTGGTCAGTGGTCAAAAATGTTAATATATTTTTAACTCATCCCCTCGGCCATCTGAACCTCTACATAACCCCTGTAATTGTTTTTTTTTAATTAAATGCACAATTTAAATAAACGTAAAAACGTTAACTGACTAACTCGACAAGAAGGATAATTTGAAATTTGTTCTAAACGGGGGCGTAGCTCAAATGGTAGAGCGCTCGCTTGGCAAGAGAGAGGTACCGGGATCGATACCCGGCGCCCCCAATTTGTAGCTACTTCTTTTTGTGTCATTTTTTAAATATATTATGCATATTTTTTTATTATTTTTAGGGCCGTTTTTACCACCGCCCAGTAAGTTCCTGTTAAATTACTTGACAGATTCTTTTATAGAAAGAATGTTTTTTTTTTCAATTTTCAATTCAGTTAGCAGCTAATTAGTGATTTTGAAATAGACGCTTCATAATACAAAAATACTAGTATATTAAAATAAGAAATGTATGAATAAAATCATTTTGAATTCCGACTATTTTTCATTGTATAGTTTTATGATTTACTTCGTTGAATAATTTTTAAGTAAATTGTTAAGATCAATTCTCAATTTTTTTTTATATAGTAATTAATGCTAGTAAACATTCGGAGTCGATTTTGTAAATTCAGTGTGATTTCTTGATACAGTTTGCGGTTATGGGATGATTTTCTTTTTAATTCCTTTACATTTGATATTTGATATGGAAGTATATAACAAATATCAAAAGATGTACTTACTTGTCAAGTACTTACATTTAAAGGCTGTTAGTTATAAATCTTTATTTGAATAAGATCTATCCCTACTAATATTATAAATGTAAATGCGAGTCTGTTACGCTTTCACGCAAATAATCCTTAACCGATCGTCATGAAATTTTGTACACATGTCATGTTCTTGGACAAGTGTAAAGTAACAGAGGTTTCGCTTTACCTTAAAAAATGCAGGTTTATAATTTACAGTATCTGTGAATCCCATGCCGGCAGAGAGTGAGCGACCGCTAGTTACTGTTTTTTTATCTATCCCGCTGTGTACCACAGCTGGGCAGAGGCTTCCCCCACTATTTAGGTACATAAATATTCAACCGTTTATTTCACTATTATTTGACGTTCATACGCTCCTTCTATAACAGACTGCAGGTTATCGGCGGACATTTTGCTACTCGCCTTCTTTCGAATTTCACAATACTTTCCACTCAACTAGCCCAAAAGTTTCATATAAAGTCGTGCTCCACTATTTACAGTACACAGTGAACTTCGAAACAGCAATTACTTATGCTTGACTACACTTGGCTCGCGAAGAGACCAGACCAAGTCCTGCCTCGCTCGGATATTAAATTAACATATTGCATCTGAAAGTTCCGCTTAAAACTATGAAGTAAAAAGAGAATTCTATAAATAATGGGTTCTCTTTAATTTTCAATAAGAGTTTCTCGTAAACATTCTTTTTAATTACTAACTTTTTTTTTAATTACTAAAATTTCAATGGTTTAATAAAAATGAATATAGTTAGAACAGTTTTGTGAATCGGACTTGCGATATCAAGTATTTTGCAAAAAAACACTTGTCACCTAGTTAATCTATTTACCAAATATCACCTTTTTTTTTTCCTAGCCTACTATGTCCCACTGCTGGGCAAAGGCCTCCCCCAAATCCTTCCACGACTCTCTATTCTAGGCCTCATGGAACCAGCCTGGTTGGTAAGCGTTGAGGTCGTCTCGCCACCGCTTCCTAGGTCGCCCACGACGACGCCGTCCATCCGTTGGCTCCCATAGGGTGGTGACTTTGGCCCAACGATCGCTGTCCATGCGGCTAACGTGACCCGCCCAAATATCACCTAACATCGATTTTTTTTTGTAGTGTACTTAGTCTTTATAGCGGGATACATAGCCTGATTTTAACTCTTTTTCTGTCGCTCTTCATAAGATTCAGCTCGGTAACAAAAGCACAGATAGATGTCCAGTCAACTTTAAGGAATCCTAAGTAAGTGACATTTAATATTAGTAACATACAACATTTTATTTTAATTAGTAAATAGCATTAGTTCATTTGATATTATAATGTACTCTAGTACCGATCTTATATGTGATGGAATTGGCGAAAGATAACAATTGTTTAATTAGATTAACTGGCCTGTTGGTCCCGTGGTTAGTGGCCCTGACTGCAATACCTGATGTCTTGGTTTCGAGTCCCGCCTAGGACAAATATTTGTGTATAAATAGCTTCAGAGATATTCATCTTTGGTAGATACTTTCTTACACCTGATCTATAAACCTGATTTTGAACTAAAATACGCTTACATGTTTTTAACAATAATGCACCACCTACCGCAGTACATACTGATAATTTTCCTGTCCATCCAAAGGTCGTCTGGAAGATATCGCTTTTAGCGATAAGACCGCCATTGTACCCTAACATTGTATGTATTAAGAATCACTGCTGTAATTCCATGGTGTACAATAAATAATATTTTCTATCTGAAATACTCAGTAAACTAAGATTTGTAATAAGACAAAATGTTTACATTTACTAAAACATTTAGTTAGGACTGCCAGCATAGACGTGTACCTTTAGTAAATACTTTTTAACACCGCTAAAAACGCATTTAAGACTTACGTATTTTTACGTACACACCCAAAACCATCACTCTCGTTCCACCTCTGACTATTTACAACAAATTCTTATTGCTTTACTAGCTGTTGCCCGCGACTCCGTCTGCGTGGACTTCAGTTTACAGCGTTCGGTGGTCCCCGTTTCCATGGAAACAGTGATCTTATAGCTATTACACAGCTTTTAAATTTTCGCTCGGGAACTATTAAAAAACCGGTATAAAAGGGAGCCTATGTGTTATTCTGATGTATAAGCTATATTGTGGTAAAGTTTCATTCAAATCCATTCAGTAGTTTTTACGTGAAAGAGTAACAAACATCCATACATCCATACTTACAAACTTTCGCCTTTATAATAGTAGTAGGTAGGATTAAGGCAACGTTTACTGAGCAATAGAATGTCTGTTACGTGGAAAGCTTAAGCATTTTCCGCACTCCAACAATTATTACGTTCATCCAATGTTACTAACTCAAGTACGAATGGATAATATCCTTCAAGAGGCTAATTTATTTGATTGGCCTTCTCCACTCAACAGTACTTCTGTTAACGATGTCAAGATCTTGGTTTTTAATGATCGACTGTACAACATAGTTATAAAAAGCTGAATAAATTAAAAATACGTATTCAATTTTTTGGTAATCTGCCTGACGGACATTTTAATTATTAGATTTGACTTAATACCCTATTGCAGTTTTGTAGGTGTCATTTTTCTAATCTTTATGATTTTTTCTGATACAATTTTGGGTTTTATTCTTTTTAATATTAAGTCAATAGTATGATGTCATATACCATCGGTTTGGTAATTTAACCGTAATGGTGTTACATTATAAGGAATAGGAAATTGTGCTTTGAAATAGCTTGGTGTTTGGCGACAAAATATCACATGTTTTTATTTTATACATTTATTGTTAAAAAAAAATTGAGAATTGATCTTAACAATTTACTTAAAAATTATTCAACGAAGTAAATCATAAAACTATACGATGAAAAATAGTCCGAAATCAAAATGATTTTATCCATACATTTCTTATTTTTATATACTAGTGTTTTTGTATTATGAAGCGTCTATTTCAAAATCACTAATTACCTGCTAACTGAATTGAAAATTGAAAAAAAAGCATTCTTTCTATAAGAATCTGTCAAATAATTTAACGGGATCTTATTGGGCGGTGGTGAAAAAGGCCCTAAAAATAATAATAAAAATATGCATAATATATTTGAAAAATTACACAAAAAGAAGTAGCTACAAATTGGGGGCGCCGGGTATCGATCCCGGTACCTCTCTCTTGCTAAGCGAGCGCTCTACCATCTGAGCTACGCCCCCGTTTAGGACAGACTTCAAATTATCCTTCTTGTCGAGTTGGTCAGTTAACGTTTTTACGTTTATTTAAATTGTGCGTTTAATTAAAAAAAAACAATTACTGGGGTTATGTAGAGGTTCAGATGGCCGAGGGGATGAGTTAAAAATAACCGTCAAACGTCACGCAGTTTATAATCGACCTTCCAAATATCAAACTTCACCTTGAAGTAGAATGTAGAGTCAAATGACAAGCTGTTATTTATTTATTTATTTAATACTTCTTATACAAATATGTACAATGGCGGACTTAATGCCGCAGGCATTCTCTCCCAGTCAACCAAGAAGTGGTACAGAGAAACCAGAAGTAGGTGTACTAGCAAATAGAAAACACAAATAATGAGATAAATATTAAAATCAAAAGGTACTATAAATGTAAATATATTTATATATAATGGATAATAGATAGATAATATATAAATGTAGGTATTTATATATAACATATAAACGGGAGATACTATTACATAGGAATATGTACATAAACATACACATATAAGCTATTAGGCAAGGTGAGTTCGTTGCGATGACTCTGCCAGTTCCTTAAGAAATAGGTTGCGAACCTTTGCTTTAAAAACGTTGCGGTTAGTGGACGTCCTGATTTCGAGAGGAAGAGCGTTCCATAGTATCTGTTGACAGAATATGTCTGACTACTAACAGACTAGCTTCTTGATATATTCCTGGGGGAGAGAGTGGTTCTATTCTGGAATCATAAACAAACATTTCGAACGGAGACGTCTCGAGCCAGGCTCCGTCGAAAGAGTGCCGCAAAATTGTCGCCGAATTTAAATCTATTCTCTGTAGGGTTGATATCTGTTCGAAATATTTCGTGAATTATTTTAACAGTTCCCTTCAAACTAGTATCAATTTATTGAAATACTCTGCATTAGTTTATACACTCGAATTTGAAAATTGTCTGGACTTTAAAAGAGACTGCGACCCCTGAGTTTGTTTCGACATTTCTTCTTAGGGTAGTCAGCTAGGAAATGTCGGCTCCATCGTTCTCAAAAAAGACATGTAAAAGTGATAAAAAAATATCCTATTTGCAGAATAAATAATTTCATTTCATTTCATTCTTTTGTCAAATGTAGGTCTGAGAATCGGCTACTATCTATTTTTCATAACCCTAAATGATAGGGGTTGTCCACACTTAATATTTTGTCTCCACTGTGATCATCGACTGTTAGGCGGTACTTAGTTCGCCGGGACAGCTAGTACGTTTGTATATTTACTTGATTTTCGGATAGGACTGAAATTCGGCACATGTATGTATATTACATAAAAGTAATTATTGTTTTTAAAAGTCAATCCTGCTACCATTGTATGAACAAAAATAATAAAATAAATGTACAAAACACATTACAAAGTTAACAAAATTAATGTCAGAAATTTAATTTTGTGTTTCGTTAACGCGACAGCCCTGCGTCCGATCCGAACAACGGTCGAGCAATGAATTCACGTAATTAACCCCCGAGAGGTCTGTGATAGGACCCGTAACAAATGTGCTAAAAAAATAAATGTACATACGTAACATGTAGGACGTTGTAGGATTATATTTATGTAGCTTGCAGGATTATGTGATCCTTTGTGTTTGCTTTGTATTATTCCCTATGGAGATAAATGTTTGTTTTCAGTTTTATAGATACGCGTTGTTCTATGTTTTACCGCGGTGTCACATATGCCGGCGGTCGCATACAGCGTCACTGATAGTTGTATGTGAATGTCACTTGAATGTTTGTTAAAGCCCGCGACGCAAAGATTAAATCTTTGACGACCTCCGTGGTCGAGTGGAGTACGCACCGGTTCCAAGGTGTCGCTAGCTCTGAGGTCCCGGGTTCGATCCCCGGTAGGGTCAATGTAAAAATTCACATTTTTAAATTTTCCCTGATCTGGGAGTTTGTGGTCCGTTCGTTGTATCTGAATTCCATAGCACAAGTGCTTTAGCAACTTACTTTGGGTTTAGAACAATGTATGTGATGTTGTCCGCATTTATTTATTTATACAGCGGGAGTCTTCTAAAAAAAAACTTTTTTTTCTTTAAAACGACTCCCGTATTAAGGATTATTTTATTTAAATCTGTGTGTCGCAGGGATTTCCCATACATACAAATCACGTGCACAAAGACACCCAGACTTAGGACAAGCATTCGTGGATCACACAAACGCTTGTCCTACGCGGGGATCGAACCTGCGACACGTGTGATGACTTCAACCAGTCGGCTATCCGTGCAGTCGAATATGTCACGTCCCTCTTAGTCGACTGTCAAATAAGTGACTATTTTACTGTATTAATCGGGATTGTCCGAATAGCGAGGGTAAGCCGCTGTATTATATACTTAAAGTTTAGATATCTATGTCCCACGTTAACGCCGTACGTCGCGTTTCTAAATTTAGTATAAACGGTGACGTCATCGCGTCAGAGCGACACAACTGTACACCGCGGCTTTATTTTGTGTGTATGTGTAAATGGGCACCGGGATTTTGTGATACTGTTTCAAATACGATGTTTTTGTTTTATTTTTAAATTGTCCAACAAAGCAAACATTGTGTTAATTGAGAACGGAAGTTTAAACATATTAGTTTTAACAAAGGTTTTTTTGTTATTTTACATGTTTATGTACCTAATTTATGAAGTTTCTTTTGGAATTAATTCATGTACATCCCTACTAATATTATAAATGCGAAAGTAACTCTGTCTGTCTGTCTGGTACCCCTTCACGTCTAAATTACTGAACTGATTTTAATGAAATTTGGTACAGACATAGAATTGACCTTGAGCAAGAACATAGGATAGTTTTTATCCCGGACTTTTGAAGAGTTCTCTTGGAAACGCGATATAACCCAAATCAAGGCGCGGGCCAAGGCGCGGGCGAAAAGCTAGTAATTTATATTTTTGAAAAAAAAAACATGCACAATATTGCGTTGTTCCGTACAACATACACAATTATTTTAAATTGCTTCTCGTGACTTTTTTACAACACAATGTCAACGTAATTCAAACAATATTTTTCCTGTCAAAACTTGAAAAGTCGTTTATTTTTTTTCAAAGTACGTTTGACTACTCTTGATAAAACCACTTATGATAAATTGACTTTATAACAACGTGTTTTCCTCGCGGCGTTCGCGAAGTTCCTACCATTCGCAGCGTACTTACTGTTCTTGCCGTACCTAAGATGAACGAGGATTTTATCCTACTTTGAAACTACTTGCCTATTCAATTCAGATCTGTAAGTAACACTTTGATTAATATTGTGAAATTATTCTTGTAAAGAGACGAAGATTTATCCAAATAAATCGGTTACATTTCTAAATATGTGTATAATATTCTTTACACACACAGAAAAACGCTGCTTAAAGTAGAGATATAACGCGTCGGCCATAAATACCTTCTTCGCTCAAGCACTTTGTAAATGTATAAATAATGATACTGCACATACAAACGTAAATCTTAAAGCACTTCGAATTTTAACTCTTTCAAAGAATCGACTACCATTTTGCTAGACAAAGCTTTTCCGTTGTAGCATTGTAGACCGTAGACGTAGCAGTGGCGTAGCGCCGTAGCGACTCGCGTAGCACGTAGCGCCTAAATTGTTTATTTGCATCTGATTCGTACACGAGCTGGGTGGAGTGTTTATGTCTGTGTGTTTGCTTATTTGTCTCTTTAGTCAAATAGAACTGTTTAGACGGAGTTTTACTTCAGTGCAGTTGATTAAGGTGTTGCAACTCAAAGGCTTTCTTCTTTGAATTGTAAAAGGAGGATTTAACGAGAGGATTCTTTTTTTCATATTTGTTTTTTGTTGAAACTTGATTTTATAGAAATGCTTGCTGTATTGGCATTTACAAAAGTGACTTATCGATTTTGCAGCGTAATCGTAGCCTTGGAATTTAATTAAAATATTAAGCAATTAATTTAAAAAAACTTAGTACCAAGAAAATTCCAAGTACTTTTAATTAATCTGTAGTTTTTCTTAACCGAAAAGAATCTCCAGACTAGTAGAGATCTCGAATGCAAATGACAGACACTCGTGACTTTCTGAATTCTAATCTCGTCGACGACTCGGTCGAAGATAGGAAATAAAGCAATCTGACTCGCGACTTTCAAGCCACAGCAGCTCTTATAGACTCTATTTGAGTCTGAGGCCGCCAATACCTATAAATAGTGGGCTGTTAAAGTAATTTACTACGATTGCATAATGATTTACGAGTAGATGTATAATAAAAATCAGGCTCTCACCATGAAAATGATTAAAACTAATAATATATTTTTTTAGCGTGACAGCTCTATAATGAATCAATAAAAATCCACTAATTGAAGACTAGTGATTGACAGCGTTTTCGCCAGCGTGGGATATTGCTGTAAACCAGAATAATTTTAAGCTGAGTAAAACGGACACTATGTTTCTTTAAGTCCCTCCAAGAACAAGAGAGCTACGTTTATGACGACCAGTTAGGTATTTCTTGCCTGAAAGCGTAACAAAAAAACTTAAATTTACATTTATAATATTAAGTATTGATAGGCTACGAAGTCGCACTTTTTGAATGACAAGTATCCTACTACTATTATAAAGGTGAAAGTTTGTAAGTATGGATGTATGGTTGTTTGTTACTCTTTCACGTAAAAACTACTGAATAGATTTGAATGAAACTTTACCACAATATAGTTTATACATCAGAATAACACATAGGCTACAATTTTTGAGGTTTCTAATGTGAGGTCGTAAAAAAACACATTTTTTGCGCTTACATTGCAAACGCTGACTGAATCCTACAAGATAGATAGAAGGCAGATAGATAGATAGAAGGCAGGTATAAATTATAACTTATATCTTCTAACCACGCGGACGAAGTCGCGGGCAACAGCTAGTTCTTTTATATAGATTTTCTTCATTCTTTCTTTCAACTCCAAAGCGTAACACGCTGTCACTTTTTACAATAGCGCATACAAACATTAATTGATTATAATACAGAGCTTAGAGCAACAACTCTCTTCTATACCAGTAATAAAAAATTATTCTGTTTATTTTTGGCGATTGGCCCCTAGGGCCTTTGGAAGAGAGATGACGCTACATATTGCAGCTATCTGTCTCGCTTCCACAAACAGAATAGAACTGCTATATTATAAAGTATGGTAGAGCCTGATTCTCTTAAAGACACTGAACTTATTTGTCCATAAAACATTTTTTCTTTTTTGGAAGGCACATACATCAATTAGTAAATTGAGATCGATCGAGAGCCTTTTCTTTTTGCAGACAATTCCAAGTTCGTTCTGCAATTTATGTAATTAATAGAGTCCTCGACAAATCTACTGTTGAAAATGATTATTTTCTAAAAAAAGTGCAGAACTGCTGGGTTTCTAAAAGTTTTGAATTAAATCTAAAACTGTATTAAGTTACTGTGATGTGAAACTGGGAGCTATTTTTTTTTCAAGAGATATTTTTTTAACCGTAATGTATGTTTGAAAAGCCTTACTTAATTTTAGTATAAATTTACATCTCGCATCTCAATTTATAGTCGAAAGTCGGTCGGGATATTATTTTATTCTTTTTTTTTGACAGTCACGATTATACGTACCATGTCTTCATTCTTATGCAAGTAAAGTCGTGAGCAACAGCTAGCCTATTATTTGCATATTATATTGCAACCAGAGCAAAGTTCCGTGCTTTCAGACGTTTCTGCCATACCTATTATTGGAATCAAAATAACAGCTCCTAAATTATAGGACCCATTAAACCGTAAATTTATATCCGTGGTGCCTGATAACTGAGCCTAACTCAGTTGTCAATCTCTTTTCTTTGCTAAAACTAGCTATTTCTTCCTTTGTCTTCTGCTTGCTATGGAGGGAAGTGGAACATTTTTTCTTACTCCTCCTCTTTACTATTTCTGATTAATTTCGTTGCGGGTTCCAAGGCAGTTAATTGTTCCCCCTAGGACACACCGAACTTAAGTGTTTCGGTGGTTTTCGTTGGTTTCATTGTAGATCCTGGCTTACAGGAGTTGCGATGACGGGCAAGTGAGGCGGGCTAGTCCCATTTAAAAAATAGCCTATTATTTGTTCGTTACTAGTAAAATGAATTTACATTCAAATTCTGATAAATTCAATAGCGACTGAAAGGTAAAAACCATTTATAGTAATACCCACATACAAAAACCCAGAGATAGGTTTTCTCCGTTATGTCTCATTTGCTCCTAATATTATCCTAGAACTGTATCGATACTACGAAAAATAAACGATACAGATTTCAAAGTAAAGCTGCTTTACCGAATCGTCAGAATTCATTTGAATAACTATACAGTAGAGTGTACCTAGAATAACTTAAAAATGTTATTAAAAAAGCAAACAAAAAATGACGTGTTTCTTGGAACAATCTGAAAAGCCACTGAAGATCCTATGTACCCACTGCGCGATGCAATATGAACCTACGTAATAAGTGGCACAAACGAAAATTTTAATAGGGTATTTGACAAAAATATCTATTTAGTCCGTCAAATAGATTTTCGAAAAATATTAGATACTTATTTTTTTATTTTATCTCGTAAACCTAAATAAAGGTTACACAATAGTTTAAAATCTCGTGTGACGTCACTTACCAGTAAGCTTTTTACTAGCAAGTGATGTTACTAGCCCCCACTACCATACTTAAGTGCTTTTTATCCTCCTCATTTTTTTTTTTTTTTTCAGCCATTCCTTTCCCACTGCAGGGCAAAGGCCTCCCTTAGGTTCTTCCACTCTGTCCGGTCTATTGCTTTTGCCATCCACTGTGTGCATTTTTTAATGAAAATACTTAAATAAATTATATTGGAAATCTATCTGACCTACAAAACAGATGCTAGTCCCTACTGTAACAAATGACCTTCGAAAACCAAGAAACATTTCACACCAATCAAACATTTTGATCAGTTTTTGGACAAACATATTTCATCGTCTCCGCAGCCCTTAGATCGTATTGAAGCTTCTAAAAGAATAGAGAGTTCACAAAAACATTCGTCATAGGGCTATCAAATGTTTAATAAAAATGAATCCACTGACAATGGGGAAGCTCTCCTATTGTTACATACAGGCCGTAAACGCTGACGGATGTAATTCCATAAGAAAAGAATAATTTATTTTTTGTTCGCCGAAGACGAATCTTTAGGGTTTGTGTGTGGGACAAGTTGTAAGAAGCGAGTGAAGAACTAAATTACTGGTATGTAACTAAAAATAATAAGTACGATACATCGGATAGCCGAGTTTTAAAGGTAAAATATACATTGTAAGCGACGTGTCGCGAGTTGGACCCCCATGTTGTATAAGTATTTGTGTGATCCACGAATCCTTGTTCGGTTATACTCCTTATAAAGAAAAAGCTCAGCACAAATATAAAATTATAGTTAAGAACACCTACAATTTCTTGTTCAAAGTCTCTCTTTTTAATCTTTGCGCATGTGATTTGAATATCTGTTGTTTTGCCATGATGCAGAAAAAAGAAATCACTTCACTTAGTTGGATAACTACGAAAAGAACTCAATTTAATTTTGATCAGCTGCAAAATGATCTCTTAGGTACACAGACGTAGTAAAAATATATGTCTGATACTCAGACCTACTTAAAATGCACAAAATTATACGCGAATTGGTTAATTCGGAGGAATTTGACGAAAAACACCACAAAACGCGAGTGATATACTAGATTAGATAGGTCTGAAACTTGCTCTCATCACCTGCACCAAACGTAGCGAGACAAGTGCTGAAGTGCGGCGCGACTCGGCGACGATAAATCCCACACTTACTTCTTCGCCCGGCGTCGTTTGCCCCTCGAACAAAGCACGTTTCTTTAAACTAAACATGAATTTTCCTGTTGCAGACTCTGAACAAAAGTATTTTAATTTAGAAAGTCTTTGAGTATTGGCAATGTTTTTTTGAGACGCATTTACAATTTGTTTTTTCTGTATGTTAGAAATATGCTCAGTGGTTAAGACTAATAGCTGAATTTTATCTTATTTTTAAATATGCGGCAGTCATTGAATTTAGATTTTCATAAGCGATTTATTTCGCTAAATTGAACGTTAAGCAACGGTTGGTACAAAAACTGTTTGGTGGCTGTTTCTTTTAAATCTGTGTATATTTTACTCTTTTTGTACGGAATCCTCGGCGTCGCGAGTTCGCCTAGCATTTGATAGGTTTCTATTCAAGTTATAATGATTTTTGAAGGACTTCGTTACGTATTTTACTTGTCCTAAATATATTTATTCAATATGTTTTCTCCAACTCAATAAGGCAAATGTGAAATGCAAATTAGGTGTCAATATCTCTTTAGTGTAACGTCGTCCAACTATTCAGATATATCTTAGGGTGTGTATACACAAACCGGTCTTGGTGTCATCTTCCGAAGTCGGGTTTATTTGCCAAGGCTAAATAAGGTCAAGAGCGAGCCCGGGGTGATGGAAAGAGACCCAGATACGAAAATAAGTAGTGCTATCTCTGTCTCGCTTGGATTATGACGGCTTTCCCATTTTAGGGACGAAATGTATAGAACATGCGTCAACAAGACACGGAATAAAGAATGTTTTGTTATCGTCCCATCTCCTTATTTTCGAATTGGATTTATTTATGGTTTCACTTATGGCGACTTCTATTGTTATTTATTTTTATTTGTTTATTTTTATGTCTTCTGGTTGGAATTGTCACATGTAATATACGAACGAGTATAGTGGGTTGGTTTATTGGAAGATCGGTGTTAGTTTTTATGGAACGTGTCTCAATGTAGTGACTGGCAGTATGATAATATACGTTTTAAACTATTCATACTACACATATTATAATGTTAAGAAACGAAGGTAAAATTATGGTAAATTGTTTGTTGTTATTTAAAATATGGTAGATTTAAAATAAGCTCTTTCGTAAATCCTTATTATGAAAATTAAAAGACTAAATTGAATTGCAATTTAAACATGCTCAACGATCACCATATATAAATTTAAATTATTAAACTGGAAAATCTGCGTGCAGTTGACCAAGTCTTTAACTTTTTACTACAAAAACAGAACTCTAAGCTAAATATTATATCTGTATAATATGTATGTATGTATGCTATAGAGCGTGAATTTCATAAATGTCGATGTGAGTGTAAGGTAAGACTCGACTCGCCACATTTATCAATGGTCTCGGGCCGAGTCTATAAATTACGGCAATCTTTAATACGTACGCCTTCATGAGCCGCGAATCAATACGGGACGGAAGTGAAGTGGGCGGTTTTATTATAATATTTATAGACCATAAAAGACCACTAATGTGGTCTTTTTAACACTTGATAAGGTGTGAGTGTAAGTTTTTTTACGTTGGTGTATTTGGAGCTCCTGAGGTTAGCCGATTTGTGTTTTGAGAGATTTTTTTCAATAAAATTCAATATTTTGAAAATTATATTTTTTTAATACTGGACCCTAAATTGTATAACGAGATAAACAAATCCCAAAACCAAATGTTTATGAAGCAAAACTTCAACAGCACACAGATATTCAAATATCACGTAGTCAAAGAAAAAAACCTATTTTTTTAGTGTGTGAACGTGACTCGAATGAAGCCAAGTTGACTTGCTTATTGAATTGTTCGGCCCCTCAAAGCTCTACGATTCCTTCACTATAACCTTTAGCGTATGCTTAAATATATTCAATTGAATTTTCTATGTTAAAGATTCCGTCTTGTTCAGATGAAATGTTTGAGCGAGTTTTATTGGGTGTTACAAGTGAACTCTATTACGAGAACGTTGTTTGCGAACGCAGACAACTTTTTATTTATTTATGTTTTACTTTTATGAGTTTCTTATAGTCTCAGTCGTCTTATCATATAGAATGGTTGAAGAACTCAATCCATTTAGAAAAATATGCTACACGCAAAATACTAACATTGGTAAAATGTTTAACATAAATTTTGTAATTTAGGTTAGGTAAGGTTAGGCCCATATTCACATTGAAATAAGATATTGCTATGCCATTGCCGTCTCTCTGCAAACCAAATACTGTAATTGTAATAAAATAAACGTCGTAACTCCATATACCTACAATAAGAATCACAAATATTTGTTCTGGTCTCAACCTAACCTTTCCACTTACACAATCAACTTTTCAGAAATAACTGACCCTTTCCTCATAGACTCTTTCAAACGATAAGTAGACTACTGGTTAAACAACTAAGTATTCACTAAAATAAGAAGTCGAAAGCATTGTATGTTAAGTCACTCAAGTACATTTTCTATAGATAGAGTGTGGCGTCCCTCAGGGCACACCCCAGGGACCGCTACTCGTTGCGACTTCCAACAGTGGAATTCACTGTCACATTTCACGTTGTAACAATGGATGTATAGAGAAAAATGTTCCCTTGTAAGTTTATTTTAAGCAAACATTAACAGAGGTAATAAATAATTATGAGCTAAAGAGAGCAATAATTTAATCTTGTAGTCAGTTAAGATGTAGTTCATTCGTTATCTTTTTGGCTTAACTGTTTTTGTCTGTGTGTAGGTGTAGAGAAATATATACATCTCCGGAGACACAGCTTCTGTGACGAACAGTAGGACAGGCGGACTAACAGCGGTGCCATAATAATAGGGTTCAAATTTGACCTTATGAAAACGGAATCCTAAAAATGAAGCCTCTTTGTTCCGTTTTGATACACAAGAACAACAACGACAGATGAAGTGTATTCTAGGATTACTTGAAAATAGAATTACTTTCAAATCTGTGAAGTAAAATTACACTAAACTTGATCGTCAACTCCTAATAGTGACACAGACGCGTAGCTTTAGCCACTGTTCAACGATCCTAACATACAAATACGTCACTTTGCTAACTAAAACACTATCAAAGTTAATAAAGCACAGTTGCAAACGAGAAGCGAGTTTGAAACACAATGTTGACAGATGCTGTGCGAAATTAAAGTGGACACGTGAGCTAATTTTCCAGAGAGACTACGCCATCTAGAAAGTTAATAATTCCAACATTATAATGTTACATAGTTGGTTTGTTTTCGGGATTGATTATGACATCATATTTATCTTATACTAGCTGTTGCCCGCGACTTCGTTCCCGTGGGTAGAAGAAGATTTAAGTTATGATTTATAACCGTCCTGTTTTTTTCACATTTTCCATTGTATCTTCGCTCCTATTAGTCGCAGCGTGATGGTTTATAGCCTAAAGCCTTCCTCGATTAATGGTCTATTCAACACAAAAAGAATTTTTCAATTTGGACCAGTAGTTCCTGAGATTAGCGCGTTCAAACAAACAAACAAACAAACAAACAAACTCTTCAGCTTTATATATTAGTATAGATAAAAAATTCTCGTGTCACGGTGTACGTAATTGAATTCTCCCGAAACGGTTCCAACGAATTTCATGACATTTTGTGTGCATATTGGGTAGGTCTGAGGATCGGAAAACATCTATTTTTATACCTTGATTTTTTTCACTCCCTGTAACTGCAAGCAAGTTATTCACGGGATGAATACGGCCGTTGACTTGTGGACACAGGTCCAACATGCAGAGTGATGAGATGTGATGAGGTATCTACCAGGGGCCATAGGTTTTTTATTCTCCATTATGATTGGTTTTTTGTTTTTCGTTCGCCATGCTCGTTATTTATTAGAGCAAATCCGATTAAAATTGTCATGGTTGTTTCTTTTACTTATAAGATTTTTTTACTATTTTGCAGCTAATTCTCGCTCTAGCTTCTTAAGTATATATATGTAATTATTATAGCTATGTAACATTGAATAAATTTATATTTAAAAGACTTCCAGCAGAGCTTCGTGAAAAATGATTTGTTTTTTCGAATTCAATGTTTAGTGCATTTAAACATGACTTAGCGTGTAAAATAAAAATACGTATTCAAGATGCTTTGGATATCTGTCTGACGGACTAAATGGGTTTATATTATGAAGGTTTAGTCAAATACCATATTATATTTGACTAGCGACCTGCCCCGGCTTCGTACGGGTGGACATTTATTTTTAATCTTATTTTCCGGGATAAAATAAGAAAAATAAAATATAGCCTATACGGATTCGGAAGAATCCCTCTAAGTCATGGTAAAAGAAATTTTGAAATCGGTCCCGTAGTTTTTGAGCCTATTCAATACAAAAATACAAAGGTTTCCTCTTTATAATATTAGTATAGATGAGATGAATTGATGCATTGTAAACCGACTTTTGTTTCTGACCGTTCATACGCTCGCACGCCTTCGTTCCCAGTAGAGTCAGGTCACTATTACACCGAGTTTGGCACTACGCCATCCTATAACTGAACTTTACTCCAAGTTCTTTCATATTTTAAAACCTCGAGTTCTACTTTAATTAAGACAGCTTCAAGCAGCAGCTTTAGTTACTCGATATTTGAGTATTTAAACGACTTTGTAAACTTCATAAAGTTTTGTTATATCCATTTCTCTGGTAAGTTCTTTCTTACCTTGAAAATACATTATATGTATTAATAGTTTTTATTTTTAATTGGCAGCAAAGAACAGAAATCGTGGCAGGATTTGAGGAGGTCTTTACCCAGCAGTGGGACACATTCTTTCCGTGGGAAGACCGGGATTTTTTATTTTTAAGTTTTTAAACCTTCCGTGGACCTTAAGGAATATACAAACAAAATATTAGCCGTCTATCCGTTCTCGAGTTGTGCGGTTACCAACATTCGTCTTTATTTATAATTTTTGGTAACTTATTTTAAATTTGACACCGTAATCAATAAATATGTAAATATATGATATAACAACCTTTAAAATCACATCCCTCGTCAGGTATTTCACAAACCTATTTTATTACCTGTCAGTTGTAAACATTTATTGCGAATTACGCATAAAATGAAGTAAAATGATTTATTAGCGCCATAACAGTTGCGCTATCGTGGAAACGATCCCGTCATTACACCCAGTAGCACAATAATAACAATTTAATTTTAAGTTTAAAATGCTAATGTACGACTCTCTTTTAGGGTTTCGTAAGAAAAAGTAAAAACGGAATCCTATTATTGAGACTCCGCTGTTCATGATTAAAATTGTCACAATAACGATAAACATTCATATTAAAAAAACGAGGATAAACAATTGTTGGAAAGGTTTTAAATTAGTCATCCAACCAACTTGTCTCACGAGACCAACTCACGCTTAACCGGTCTTTAAAAAATCGATTGCAAATTTAAACAAGACTTAGGTCCGCTACAGTTTCTTTTATTCAGACTTACAATTTTATAAACTTCATTTTAAAATCCTATTCGTAAAATCCACTGTAAAAATCTTGAGCAGTAACACGATGCCAATGCGACAATAAGAACATTGAATTTCTAGCTAGAACCGGATCGAACTAGTTTGGTCCGGAGCTATTCGGTTTTTGATTCAAAAGTAGTTTCCTTTAGAAAAATAGCCATTATTAGTTTTGCTTTCTCGAAAAACATTTTTGATTCGATTGGAGTACCTACTTCCCATTAACGTAGTTGGCTTTTTTAAGGTGGCTATAGACTCCTCATTCTTGATGTCAGATAATGCAGTAACGTCAGTGCTGTATTCAAGTTAATATTGTTTATTACTAGCTGTTGCCCTTGTTGTTCAGGAGCTCGTGGCTAAGCTATAACCGCATAAGTGATTCGATCACAGGTTAAGCTATGCTTGACGTGGTTGGTCCGTAGATGTGTGACCATCTTTGTCATAACGAGTTCCTCCGTGTTTCGGAAGGCACGTTAAATTGTGGGTCCCGGCTGTCATTCCTATATCTTTGACAGTCGTTACAGGTAGACAGAAGCTTGAAAAAGTCTAACAGCCAGTCTAACCAAGGGGTATCGTGTTGCCAAGGTAACTGGGTTGAGGTCAGATAGGCAGTCGCTCCTTGTAAAACACTGGTACTTAGCTGAAACCGGTTGGACTGGTAGCCGACCTTAACATAGTTGGGAAAAGGCTAGGCCAATGATGAAATGACTAGCTGTTGCCCGCGACTCCATCCGCGCCTACGAATGCCGAGTTCAAAAGTAGCGTTGAACTCCCTTTAACTCATTGTGCTCATTTCATTATTTTAATCAAACAATATTTAAGCCAAATCTGAAAGCCGTTTAATCCTTTTTCCAGTTCAAAAATAAGCTATCCTTTCTCAGACTCTAGACTATCCATGTACCAAATTGCATTACAATCGTTTCAGCAGATTGGGCGTGAAAGAGACAAACAGACAGAAATACTTTCGCATCTATAATATCAATATGAATTTTCGTACGTGACAGACAACAATAAGCATCAAGTAGAAATCGAATAATACATTTGGCGTTGCTTCTAGCCTACGACAGTGAAGGCGCATTTACGTCTACTTGTCTTCGTTCCGTGACAGCATTTCCAAATCGCTATCAAACGAAGAGCACATCTCGATTGATTCATTTGGAACCGTTTAAATTCTCGATTCTCTGAAAACGTTACAAATCGGAGGTGAATGTTTGCTCGTAAATCGATCATTTCAGACTGGAGTAACGTCGAAAATACTCGATTTATGTTCTCGGTGAATCTACAGAGTTTGTAAGATCTTTTTAATAGTGTCTCGATTTCGGAACTCAGAATCTAGCTTCTAAAGATCGCTTGTGTAATCTTTTGAACGGTTTTACTATTTGAAATGTACTGAAAAGGTGGTGTATTTTGGAAGAGATTTTTGTTGAAAATAATGAAAAGTAAAGTTAAAAAATACAAAGCGTCTTCTTGCAAATTTTGACGACCTCCGTGGTCGAGTGGCGTACGCACCGGTTTCAAGGTGTCGCTAGCTCTGAGGTCCCGGTTTCGATCCCCGGTTGGGTCAATGTAAAAATTCACATTTCTACATTTTCCCGGGTCTGGGTGTTTGTGGTACCTTCATTGTATCTGAATTCCATAACACAAGTGCTTTAGCAACTTACTTTGGGTTCAGAACAATGTATGTGATGTTGTCCGCATTTATTTATTTGCAAATTATAATAAGTGTTACCATCTTTCACTTCTATACACGAACCTACCTTATTTTAAGGCTAGTTTCACAACTGCCAAAAAGTCTATAAAGAGAGACACATGACACTGGTATTTCAGTATAATAATACGTAAGATATTACCTCCACTTCATTTGACTTCTAAGTCATTCATATATTTAAGACAAATCACTGAAAACACTTCTATCACATAAGGATAGAAGTTTTGGAATTTCGACTTGCTACACCCAAATGATGAAGAAATTGGAACAGCAACTTTCACATGCTAACATTGTTTGCCTTGTATTGTCGTGTATTCTACGTCTCCGTGAGCTTGCTCATCTCCGACGTACTATTTAATAACTAAGGCCCATGTCACGAGTGGTTAACTGCCAAAATTATTCCATTGATAAACAGGGTTATCTTTACATTAAATATCCGATATAATATGAGTATCGTGAGATACTACTTGTTTCGCAATGCTGGATACTCAAACATCCTCAAAACTTTCGAAATCATATTTATATTCACCTTAAGAGAATTAGTTTCTACACTAGACGTGCATTCCTTTGATAATCAAAATCCAGGTTTGGATGTATCAAACAACGTCTTCCACACATCAGCTAGTCAACTGTTGCCAATAATTATGCAAATATCAACTCTATGTCCACAATAGTAAGTCTTTTTTCTTCTGAGATAACACAATAAGACAAAAAGTTTCTTCGAGAACATCATTATTGATATTTCAAAGCTTCGCACTTTCTACGCAAGCCTGCACAGTATTATTATGCCTAGCGACTAATAACTAACCATTACTTTTCACTACACTATGTTATTTCAATATCGAATTATTTGTGTAACATCGTAAATTTTATAGCACCGATTTTAAGCCAACATGTGGAACGACTGCGTTAAGAACTACACTTTGCTCAATGAAGTTGTTACTAACGTATTTCCAAAAACAGAATCTTTTGATTAAAAACAAACTATGTTTATTTAGTTAAAAATCATATAATACCACATGGATGGTTTAACCCAAACCTATTTATTATTAGTACAACAAAGATATCTTTACATATCTGTATTTGTGACTATGTAACGGAATGACGAAACGACATGACATCACAATGCGCCCTTTAATTAATCAATTATCTAATCTCATCTAAAATTATTGTTCAATGTAACTTCCCCTTATTTACTCCTAAATGGTTTTCTTCGGAGGTTGTGTCATGCGGAGGATCCACTCTTGATACGGACTGATCGGCGTCAGTCCGTTAGACATGATAAAGGTCTTCGGGATCTGGTACCCAACGGACATGATTCCGATGATCTTACCGTCGTAGATGAAAGGCCCGCCCGAGTCCCCATGTAAAGGTTGATGCTGTTTTTCTGAACACTTCGGCACCACACACTGCGTGTATTGTGACCACATTGTTAAGCTCAGTCCACATTTTATAACGACTCCTTCGCCAATCTGCAGCGGCTGGATTTCGTGTTTCCAATCCAGCTGTTTATTCTTTGTTCCTCCACCGATGAACTTGACTGGAAGCCCTGGCATCTTCGTATAGTCGATAGCTGAGAGTCTCCCATAAACATCTAAATTCATAGTCTCAATTTTTTTTACTCGCAGCAAGCTGACATCGTTGTCGCCGAAGAAATAGCCAGGCCGTGTGAAATCAGTCTCGAGGAACGATGGATGGATGAAAATCCTTTTGACTTTCGTGTACATTTTCGATTTTATAGGGTTGACGGAGAAGTTTGCGTACCACACGAAGAATTCTTTATCCAACATGTCGTAAAAGCAGTTGGCAGCGGAGATGGCCCACACCGAGGACAGCATCGAGCCTGTGCAATGTTTGGTGACAGTCTCTCTGTCTATCAAGATTATGGTTACCACGAAGGGATAGTCCCCTGGCATCACATCATGCGTATGGCTGGAATCAAAATCCGTCAATTTCAGTACCGTATTCCACACCAAGCCATTGTTTATTTTCGACGTAACAGTTAACAAATTCTCTAGCAAGAACAGCGCTGGTAGCAAGCGGAACATTTTTAACTCTTTTGAAAAAATGTTTTCATAAAAAAATATGTTTTTGGAATTGACTTTTCACTAACTTCAGAAACGTCTCGCCCGACTTGCAATTTATATAAATAAAGACATAAAGCGTAGAACAGAATCGTAAAAATTTACGACATACGATATTAGATTTGCACAATATTGGAAACGTTTAATTTTTTTATTGCTTTTAGTTTCGTATGTTTGTAATATGATTGTTTGACGTACTGAACATTATTTTTATTTAAATATGTTATTTTATTTAGTAACTGGGCGCAGTATTTTTATTTTCAACATTTATTTGTGAATAGTACAGATATTCAATTTCGGTTTCGGTTGTGGATATATAAATTTTATTTTCGGATTGGAATATGAAAAAAAAACGAAGTTTTGGTTGGTATTATTTTTCTAAGAATTTAAAATACTGAAATTCAATAGAACCCAGTCTCATATGACCATAAAATGCGCTGCTTAGTTCTTATTCAGTTTCGGATACGTATAATTTCAGTTAAGGAGCTCAATAATAAACGACTAAAAACAATTTACCATAGGATGCTTACTTATTGGTTGTCAAGACAGAATCGAGAAACGAAATGAGAATAAATCAATATTGAATTAATCAGACAGGCTGTTCCTGTGTTTACTTATTACAAATTCATTTTTCCTAAGTCCACAGAAGCCATGTTTGTCACGAACATTTCATTGACGGGCGACCGTTTTCATTAACTCTAAGACTTATTTAAATGAATCAATTTTATTTAATAACTAGCTGTTGCCCGTGACTTCGTCCGCGTGTTTAGAAGATATAAGTTATGATTTATACCTGCTCTGTTTTTACCACATTTTCCATTGTATCTTCGCTCATTATATTATAGCCTAAAACTTTCCGCGATGAATGGTCTATTCAAAACAAAAAAAAAATCAATTTGAACCAGTAGCTGAGATTAGCGCGTTCAAACAAACTCTTCAGCTTTATATATTAGTATATAGATATAGATGTTTTAAGCTTTCGTTTTGAGACGTCATTTGTGGCATATAGATGAGATACATAAGACTCTCACTCACTTTACATCGGTCCCTCATACCTGAGGATCAAGCTTATCTCGTGAATTCACCGACGTGTTTTCTTATTCAGGTAAATTTCAGGTTACACGAAAATCGATTTCTATTAAGTTTCTTATCATGGAAGGTTACCTGCAACAAAGAGATAAATAAATTATAGTTTGAGTTTGCAGGGGAATAGGCTTACAGACTAGAAAAATATTGAAAAAATATTTAGTCTTCATAGTATCTAAATATATTTCTTTGGCACAGTATTAATGACAAATATTACCTTAAGTTTTGGAAAATTTCCTTAAAGTAACAAAAACATTATTTTATATATTACTTCGCTTCAATAATCACGAGCACTTAAAAAAAAAATTTTAGTCTACAACGCCTTAAATGATCAGAGTTCAACATACGTACTCGGTGTCTTATAATTGTGACATTAGCTGATGTCCGCGTTCCCGCTCGGTGTCAATCGTAAATGACATAGAATCGGGAAAAAACTATTTTATGTGTTAATTCTATACTGCTTTCTTGCTTCTATGCTGTCCCGGCAAACTACGTACCGTCTAACAGGCGATGATCACAGTAGAGACAAAATATGAATATACTTGTCTTAGGGTTATGAAAAATAGATAGTAGCCGATTCTCAGACCTACTGAATATGCATATAAAATTTGGTAAAAATCAGTAAAGCCGTTTCGGAGGAGTACGGTGACTAACAACGTGACACGGGAATTTTATATATTAGACTAGCTGACCCAGCAAACGTTGTTTTGCCTAATAAATTATTTCTAGTTGTATGCATTTTTAGTGCCACATTATAAAAAAAAAAAAAACAAGAAATATCGTCCAAAAAGTAAAAAATTGATTTTAGAGTGAGCAGCCCTTATCACTTTGGGGTATGAAAAATAGATGTTGGTCGATTCTCAGACCTACTGAATACGCATATAAAATTTGGTAAAAATCGGTAAAGCCGTTTCGGATGAGTACGGTAACTAACATCGTGACACTTGAATTTTATATATTAGTTATATTATATTATGTAGATGTACCGCGTTTCGTTTTTGCGTGAAAGAGGAACAATACAAACTTTCGCGTTGATAATATTAGTAGGTTTCTGAAACAGTCCATGTTCTTGCCTCGACCAACATAAATAATGCGACGAAGACTCCGCACCTATTTGCAGCTCTCTCAACTGCTCGCTACGTGCTAAATGAGTCGTGAGAATCGATAGACTAACTTCGTGCTTTTCAACTCAATGATAAATATTTGCAAACTCTCGTCCCGAATCGATTGACTCAAGTTTTATTTTGTTAATCGATTTTTTATTGCTTTACTGGGAAAATTTACAAAAACTGTAATTCAAGAAAAAAATATCGTAGTTATTACGAGCGGAATTAAACAAAATTGCAAAAGCATTACTTCAGCAATATCTAGTACGTACGTTATGAATGTCGTAAAGTTAGATTCATATAGAACCTTTCAAAGCACCTGCGTAAACTATGCAGCATGTTTCATTCAAACCAAAAAAATATATAAATTCCTAGTAGCAACGAGAGGAAACATCTATTTATTTATCTCTTAAGTAAAGTTGCTTCTATTTATTTTATGTTAAATAAAAAAGCGATTCGTCCTTCCAGCGTGTCAGTACATTTTCTTTAAGTTTACTTCATAATAAATCCCTTCCTCCACAAAGTTGCAGGATCCCCTGGGGACGCTGGGGACGCTGGGATTTCTCCCGAATCCTTTATCTGATGTCCATTCTTTTAAAGGGTTGCCCCCGAATAGTTTTTTATTAAAGCTAGCTTGCTCTACTTTATTTTTATATCTCCTGGATTTTGGGATTTTAGTCCTCAATCTTTTTTTATGTATGGCTGGGATTTGACTGAGTTTATGACTAGATTTGTTGGTTATATGTCATACAGTCATGACTGCACGGATAGCTACACCGATACTACATAGCACGCAAGTTCGACCCCGCGTAGGACAAGACTTGTGTGTTTGTCCTGAGTTTGGGTGTCGTTGTTCATGTGACTTGAATGTTTGTGAACCACGATACAAGGATTAAGTCGGGGAGTTGTTTCATTTTAAGAATTTTAAATTTAAACTTGAAATAATTTCGACACTATAATATGGCCTTTTGCCACTAGTCGAACAGGTGACATCGTATATCGTATTGGTTGAGACTTGACCCCGAGACGACCGATATATTTGGTTACAGCCTCACGTTACGTATATGTGGGAACCTTTTGGAGATATTTCGAAACAATCTGTCCAATATAGTAAATGAAGAGACAAACAATAGAAAACGAAAAATATCAAAGCAGGTTTCAACAACAGCAGATTTAAACGAAATCAAATGAAATTCAATATGAGGACTAAATCCAATCTAGTTCCTAAACACTGGCCGAAAGTAGCTAGAAGGTTGACGTCACCGACCGTCGAATTTAATTTACTTCCATAACTTCCAACGCTTGTTAATGAAAAGCCATAATTATTAATTAATGGAACAAAATATAATTATAATTAGAAAGTTCACAAAACTGGGTCGAATTAGGACCGATCCGACCGAAAGTGAACGCCAAGGTTAAACATGATATCAATTTAATACAAGCAAAAGCCTTAAAAAAACAAGGCGTCCATTAAAATTATGAAAATTACGTCCTACCGCGGAGGGGCCTCACTTTGAAAAGGGTCCGAGTCAATTTAAGAATTTAATTCATGATGTACAACCAAACAAAAAAATGACAATAAATATATATAAAAAAGTTCTTATTACCAAGTACTTATAGTTCAGTTCATTTCGCTTTTTAGCTTATGAAATTCTCTCGACTGTACCTTGAACCTTTTCGTAATAAAACCCTACGGACTTATAAAATATTTAAGCTGTCTCGTTCTCTCTTATTTGAGATGTATTGCTATCTCTCTTAGAATTGAATTGTGATATATACTGCTCTCGTAATATACTCATATTAAAATAAAGTTTGTATTTCTAATAATGTGTTGAATAATTATGAAACGAATTTATCAGTTGTCTAGTACTCATAATACCAACTCTGCTAAGTTTAAAACCTAGATGGCGTTGTGCGAAAGTAAAAAAAAAGTCTGTACTTTAAGAGAAGCAATCAAATATATTTGACACAAGCGTTACATATTAGTTGGAATAGATTGAAGCCTGTTTTAAATTCCTTCAAACCGAATAGCTGGAATTGAAATGGAAAACGTAATAAAAAAAGACTGGCGCAACTACATTTGCTTAAAACAATTCACGTAGAATTCAGAAAGCTTTAAAGATTGAACTGCAGAAATTCGCTTAAAATATTGAAGTTGTGAGTAAATTTTTTCCCAATATAAAAGTGATATTGCACTCTCGATTGGCCGCGCTCGGGCCGTATGAAATTCAGATTTTCACTCAATAACGTTTGTTTGAGCATCTGTCTATAGAATCATAAATGAACTGGCGATATGAAAACCTATTTTCACCTACGTCTTGAAGTGACTGTTGCAGTATGTATGTTTAATTTGTCTCTAAAATGTAATAATTATAATACCAGTCTAAAAACGTCCTTCAATTGGATTATTTCCTGTACAGAGGAGATTTAAGCATTAATCACCTCTGAAAAAAATCCCAAAATAGTGGGTACAAGACTCACCTTTTTAAAATCCCTTAAAGATCTTCATTAAAACCAAAAAAGTGCGCTGTAATTTTTAGAAACTCGAGCCCTTTGAATACGCCCTTCGCAAATTAAAGCCCGGCGTTCTATAATCACAGCAATTATAATGCACTTTGAAGCGAGCACAAATGTAGAGGTGGCTGGAGCTCGAGGCAAACCCTTTACGTTCTGTTACGTTCTGTTACGTGCTATAAACGTACGCTACAACGTACATTCGTTAAGGCATCTCTGTGAAACCTTACGTTACAAACTACAGAGTTTCTAAAGAATATATATTAAATATACATGTCAATTTACGACCATTATTCACGAGGTGAAGCAAATCTTTGATACTCGACGAACGACGAACAGTATAAGATCCTTACATTGCCATCTCTATACATTCTCGAAGTTGTTATGTTTGTTAAATGCAATCCTCTTTTATTTCCGCGTCTCGAGGATGTAATACCTCGAAATAGGCGTGATAATAGTAAACTCTGTCTCCATCCATGTAAAACTGCACTTATGCGCAGAAGTATATTTTGTATGGCACCCATTGTATATAATAAATTACCTAAGATCTGGAGAGAACTCAATACCGAAGCTCTAAAACGTCGGCTCAAATTGTTTTTAGTACAGAGAGCATACTATAATGTAAAAGAGTTTCTGGATGAAAAAATATTTGATTATAAGTAAATGTTCAATTTTTCTTTTTATGTTTATATAACTTTCAATTTTGTAGATTCATAATTATTATAATTCTTTTTTTTTTATATATATACAAATATTTGCATGCCATGGCAAGTGGCAAACATGTTTCTAAGCACATACCTAATGTAATGTCATCCTACATGCATGCACCTGCGTGTGTATGTATGTATACACATGTTTATAGCAAATAAATGATTCTTATTCTTATTCTTATTCTTATTCGACGACTTGAAAGGGGTTTCCATTGGAAATGTGTAACGAGAGATGGATTTTTAAGAACTGCTAAACAGGCTGTCTGGTGAAGCAGACAACTGCAGCGATTGCTATAATGCCACATGGGTAGAAGGGCTGCTGGAAATATAGCCTCAAGGAGAGCAAAGAAAACTTTCAGAGTTTCGTGAAAATGTATCTTTCGAAAACTTAGTTGTTTTGCGACAATGTCACTTCAAGTAAAAGTATTATGTTACAAAATGTATGTAGATTTAGATCCCAATCTAAAAATCTCTGACGGTGATAGGAATAACTCAAAATTTTTAAGTTATTTACCCATGTAACTAAAGTAAAAATTAAATAATCTGGATGAAAAAACTAAAGATTGCTTTTAGTTTTAGAAGAAACCTCACAATATAACTAACGGGCAACAGGTACATCAGAATAACATCACCCTAATACACTGTGTCTTGTTAATGTTAACGAGACGAAAAAAACATACCTGAACATCTCATGTTATTTTTAAATCTACTGAGCAGACATCAAAGTATCGTAAGCCTATTATACAAGTAAGCATGTAGAACAAACAGACAAACATTAACATTTATAGATGAGTATCGATTTCTAATAGACAGGGCTACATTACCGTTCCTACCCACCACTTTAGGGAATACGGCGTTAAGATATAATATTATATCTTATAAATAAGGGTATAAACTGTACTTTTTGTAAGGCGGCGTGCCACAGGGGGCCCTTCGCGGACCCGTCATTGTTTTCGCCGCGCCTTAACAATCCCCATTGGGATTATGAGGTAAAAGAATACAAATAACACTCCTTTGTTACTGCCTATAATACACTCGTATACATACGAGTTTGTATATTGACGCTCGTTGCTAGAATAAGTGGAAATTTATACGCTTCTTGAGAAGGTATGTATGTAATAGGCTATTGGCTGGTTTTCGTGTTAAAACATTTTTAAATAAAGTGCGTTCTAATAAGTAAGAGTCAGACTCGAAGCTTGTTGGTCTTCAAGTGAACAGAGTGGGCGTCCGACTGACCGGTGACTTAGGGTTCCGTACAACGTATTATTAACTTAAGAATATTTTTCAATGGAAAATGTTTACTTGTTGAATTCATGACTGTACTAATCGTTGTTTTATTTACTTTTTTATTATTTCTTGATATGGAAGCAACGGATATATTCCAATATCTTTGAAATGTTCGACTGTCTATGATCTGACAGATGGTTGGACAGACGGACATACAGTGAAGGCTTAGTTATTTTAAAACTTAGTGACTCAGTGAGCAGGTTTCCGTTTTCACTCATTAGATATGAATAAGGAATAGAATCAAATAGAACATACTAAATCAATTAAAACTTCAATTAATGGACGCTAATAATTTTTCAATCGAAAAACAAAGAATGAACTTGATAATAAATTGTCTAAACCCAACCACACCGGTAGGCGGTAAGGTACAGAAGTAGATCTAGCCATCCGGCCCTAGGGACCGGGATTTAGTTTATTTTATGGCCTCTCTCCTAGGCTGGTTCGTTCAAACGTATGGCCCCCGAGGGAGCCAAATCATTTCCGACTCGCAGCAACTCTAGAAAATGCTGGATTTTTATATTAAAACTGACTATATGGGAATGCTTCATATTAATGTTCTAGGCTTATGAGGAGAAAGGAATTTTACTAACGTAACTTTGTTCGCTGTGGCTGTTCTCGTTACTCATAAATGCGTGTCTATGTTATGAGTAAAATTAAAAAAAGGTCGTGTTAAAATCCGCTCAAACGTTGCCAGTGTAACCAATAACTTAATTGAAACTTTAACATACAAAGCCGTGAGTTGAAAATTCAACACATTTGGTTAAAAAAATGTAGCGCTCTTTAAGCGCTGCCGTGTCCCTGCTTTTTTACGTTACATAAAACAACATATCTAGCTCTTTAGATATTTAAATTAATAACGGATAGATTTTATTCTAACAAAAAAATCTAATGTATCTTTTTGCTGCGGTATCCAACCTTCTTGCAGATGAAACCTGAGAACTTAGTAATAAATGTTTTGTTGCCAACTGTACTAAATCACAAATGGTATCGGAATATCGGAAATAGTTGAACATCGCAGTGAGCTACAATCTGCCGGCTCCCAGCCGCAGCGCTCCTTACTTCACAAGTGATTAACTTAGTTCTAAGTGCTCTTGAACATGTTTAATACACATAACTTTGAGTAACAAGGGCTTTGTGATCAGTTGCTAAGGTACTGTGTGTCGAAACTGTACTGTCAGCTGATAATTTGACCAGGTCGCTTGTATTTTTTTTTAATAAATTTGACGTGCCTCCATTGTCATCTCTCATCACGTTGCCGTGATGCACAAACAAAGGTCAGTTAAAAGTTGACTTTAGCAATCCTGATGTGGTTGTTGTTGAGTTTTTTTTTTATCTTGTAGTGATGCGTGCTGTAAAAAAACTGCGTTTGATTGATCGTGGTTCAACAGACTATTTAACAAAAAGGCTGCTCTACAATAATTTACTACTTACTACGCTTGTTTATTTCAACAGCTATCAATTTGAATTACCCGACAGACCTACCTAAAGACTGACTTTCGATCGATCAGAAAAAATGACGGATAAGTCTTCAATGTTAAAAATTGCAATCAAGTATTTTATTTACTCTATAAAATGAAACAAAATTTTTGCACTGTGTCCAAAAAGCCTCTTTTATCTATACTATATATTAAAAGCTAAAAATTTGTTTGTTTGAACGCGCTAATCTCAGGAACTACTGGTCCAAATTTTGTGTTGAATAGACCATTCACCGAGGAAGGCTTTAGGCTATAAACCATCACGCTGCGACAAATAGGAGCGAAGATACTATGGAAAATGTGAAAAAAACAGGGCAGGTCTAAATGGTAACTTATATCTTCTACCCACGGGGACAAAGTCGCGGGCAACAGCTAGTTTTTCAATAACACCGTTCGGGATTATTTTCATTAACAAAGTACCTTGTGTTTCGTGCCACACACAGAGGCATGTAACCGTGGCAAAAATCCTTTGACATCGCCCATATACAACAGTTGAAATAATATCTGGCTTCCATTTCAATTAGCAAATGATTTACATAAATATCAAACGGAATAAAACCTTTTTGATGTGTAAGTACATGTTCATATATATTCAACGATGTATTATTTATTATTTTCCAAAATTCTCTATATTGTACGACGTATTTCAATATAACCCAGTGTTTAAATAAGCTTTGTACTTTGTTAAAGACAATTTTATCTACAAAAGTAGTTTATTTTGACACGAGTCAAATAATAATTATTTATTACGACATTTCAAAATAACTTCAAATGTCCGATGTCTCAGCTGCTAAATACCAAAAAATGTAAAATCTCTTTACGTAACTTCAGTTTTTGGGTTGCGATTGTATCACAAACCTTCAAGCCACATGCTTAAAACATCTAGACTAAAAAAACAATCTATGGATGACAAAAAAGCTCGCCCTACGCGGAGATCAAACCTAGGACAAGTCGCGCACATTGGCTAGTCAAGTTGACGTGACTCCTTAACTTATTATCAAGTAATTGGCGGATGACAAAGTGACACGAAAAGGCAACAAGTTTTGCGGTAGCATGGCAATAAGCACTTCCTCTTACATGCATATGTTCTATGCAGAATCCCAAGGATGCTCCCGGACATTTTTCCCGTTTTAACCAAGACCCGCATCGTAACCGCGGGCAGAAGCCAGCATATTCAAATCACAAGTAATTTGCCGCTGTACGCCCCGGGCGGTGTACATACAATACCTTCTTCATAATAAGGATTATTATTTTCCATTTATGATAAATAAAACAATATTTTCAATCCAATTGTTTGAACGGATCAAAGGCTTTTAATTCGAGTTTCCGAGTAGCAAAATGGCTGAATGTTTTTCAATGTTATTCAAAGATTATTTTGTAATATTTTGTCTGTATACAAATAAGAATTGAACTGAAAGGGAATATTGTTTTCACATTAATACAAAATTGTTTGCTTTTTATTGTTTTATTATTATACATTTATCATACAAATTCATTACAGGTTCATACTAAGGCCCGTGTTGAGAAGTAAAGTCATCAGGTATCTTACCAGACCGGCTACCTATCTGACCTTCTCAACCTGAGCAACACAATGTCTGACTTATGGTCCGGCTTTCTAGCTTCAGACTCCCCGTCACAGATTGTCAAATAAAAGCCCACAATTTAACGTGCATTCTGAAACATGGAGGAACTCCTTATGACATAGATAGTCACCCTAAGCGTTCCGACTGTATTAACCTGTGATCGACCAATTTGTGCAGTTTTAGCTTTATCTTATAAATTACTGATTTTACTACTAAATCACTTTTAATCGACTTCAATAAAAGGAGGTTATTAGGTTGACTTCGAGTCATAAGCAAAGAAACCTTTACAATTGTGTCACGAGCAAATCCAATATGTCCGGGCATCGGGAAACTATTACGCGGTGGGGCCGGGTTAGCGTCGGCGAGCGCCGGATGACGCCGGATGGTGCCGGATGGTACCGGTTTCGTACCGGATCCGGCGAGATTAAACTGGAAACGTCTAGGTTCCGATTTCGGAACGTTTTATAGGAATAGGCTTTGTGTTTATGTTTGTATATTTTATAGTATCTCTCTCTGTCTGTGGTCTTCCTCAAGTTTTTTGTGAATGTAATTAGTTACCTTGCTATTCTCATATTTTTATTTTTTGATAGTGAAAGACTTCCTATACATTGTAGAATCATCAGTATGAGAAAGATAATAACTAATTAAATTTCAGCCTTTTAGGATCGGGACTTAAGCGAATGAAAACGCACGCAACTATTTAGGCTACTAAGTTACACTTTTCGAAGGTAAAATTACATTGGACAGCAATTTCGCTGTCTTAAGTGTTCTAAAGAAGACACGATGCAACAAACTTTTCAGTAGCTGTCTTTCGAAACGGCTCGACCGATTCTCATGAAAGTTTGTGTTCATATTGGGTAAGGTCTGAAAATCGGATAACATCTACACATCATCGCTAGTTTTTTTGGCAAAGCAACGTTTTCACTTCTCTACTCATTTTATCTTGAAGGTCTTGCTTTAAGACAGACTCATTTATTTATCCTCCAAAGAGGATGTATGCAAACTGACGTTCTTTAAGAAACTCATTATTATAGAGTAATTATTACCTCGTCGTAAGTTTATAACCCTTGGGACGGACGCCATTTTGTAGGGATAAGTTCAAGAGGTGAGTCTCAGGTTTTATGAGATCCGATGTACGCTAGTAAGTCGTAGTTTTGTAAGTTTGTAGATGTACGGTACGAAAGTAGATAATGGCCCAAAATATACTATTAAACAAGGATTTTAAAACAGAAACAGATATGCAGATAAGAAAAAAATAAGCAAGAGTTATCTTCAGACGATCAAAATTTTAGTAAATTGAAAAAAAAAACGTTTTTGGTATAAACAATTTACTAAAACCTCCGCACTCATGAGTGTCTCTTACCTCGGCGGGTTAAACAAACACCGTTATAAATTAGTTCGTTCATAATTTACCTATCTTTAACTACATCGGAACACGTTACGCAAAACACGGCACCTCTTCCCCGAGGGGCGAAAACTGGCCGCAGAACTAAAGTTAGGAGCCGACACAGTTTCCTAACTATGAATTATTGGCGGCAAACAGGTGACAGAGCGAGCCCATTACACTTGATAACCATTTCGTTGAGAGCGAGTTTCGGGCATGTACTTACAGTTCGCTCCCCCGGGCACACCTGTGCTTAGCGGTTTTTAGTTACGCTTACTCACATGCGGCTGTTTCGTGTGAAAGGCACGTCATTCTAAAATTAATAATTCTCTCGAAAATTGGATAGTGGCATTATAGAGCAGAAGTATTGCTTTTTGACACCGAAATTAAGCGTAACGTGTTATAACGATCAAGCTGTTGTAATTTGAAAATAAATAACTATTCTAAGTACTTAATTGACTTCATTTTTTAATAGGTATTAACAACGAAAATGTCAAAAAATACGTGAAAGAATCGACTACAAAGAAGATGCAGCAAGGCTTCGCGAAACCAAATCCACAAAAAAATCACACACAAAAAGATTGTTAAGAAGTCTTATACAAAGTGGACTACACACTAACAAAGTCCCTTGAAGTCCCTTCACATAAAGCTACGTATAACAAAGACCAAGTGCCGATCGTTTTAGAATACGGAAATTCGCTGAAAAGAGGCATTCGAAAAATATTTATAGGCGAACGGCGCTCGAGCGATCGACACTGAATAAATTATGAAGGGGTTCCATTTTTATTTGCCTTTTGCGAAGTTAACAATCACTGGTGTAATTTTTAAAAGCATTGTTTTGTTATGTAACTGTAAATAGGGATGCGACGGGGTTCGGTTCTTACCCGTCGAGTCTGTTAGATTTTTTCGGTCTCAAAATTATCAGAAACTAAAGGAAAATCCAAAAATTAAATCATATGCGTACCCCAGCCGATATAAGTTTTCCGATACAATTTAAGATTCGGATTCATATACATAAATATATAGGTACCAATACTTGTTTATCCGTATCCGAACCCTACATTGCATACCCATCCCTAGTTGAAACAAAAGGGCAATGGCAACTGGGGTTGAGTTAGCTTGTCGATATTGTACTTTTACACTTACGTTAGAATTAGGACTTAAATAACTCCATCATTAAATTCATGTTTGTAACGTGTGAAAATATAAATAGTTTTCTTCAAGACAATCAAAAGTTCCCCAAAAATATCACAATAATTATCTATTTATACTAATATATAAAGCTGAAGAGTTTGTTTGTTTGTTTGCTTGAACGCGCTAATCTCAGGAACTACTGGTCCAAATTGATTTTTTTTTTGTGTTGAATAGACCATTCATCGAGGAAGACTTTAGACTAATAGGAGCGAAGATACAATGAAAAATGTGAAAAAAAACAGGGCAGGTATAAATCATAACTTATATCTTTTACCCACGGGGACGAAGTCGCGGGCAGCAGCTAGTAACTTATAAAAATAAACTAGGTGGACTTTTCTAAGCCAAGCTATGTTTGAATATTGATTTAAAAGATTTATTACTGTTAAGTTTATTCTTTGCAATATCTAGGTTCATGAGACGCAGTCTGTCGTAAGACAGACATCCATATTGCTAAATTAAAGCCTTATTGAACAAAAATATCAAAGCATGAAGATTTTATGTTATATTTTCATTGTCAAAGCAAAATCAATAAAAAACTAAAATGAGAAAGCACAATAGTTGTCAGAACTGAGCCAAATATTAAAATGAGCAGCAGAAACTAAAAATACATTGGTTCGAAAATGTTTACCCAGCGAAAATGGAATTGAAATGTTATTAAAACGGATCGGAAGCAATCACATCCTCTATTTGCAAACATTTCCATCTCCTGCTAGTATTTATAAATTAAAAATAAAAAGAACAGTATCGATATGAAATTCAGTCCAATCATTGTTCACTTAGCAATTGAATTACATTTCTCAGCGACTACGAACTGGACTCTAAGTGAACTTTCTATGTATAACACATTTTGTCTTAAAAAACTATAATCAATAATCATGTTGAAAATTAGGTCTACTTCGTTACAGGTAGTCAGAAGCTATAAAGCCTGACAACCAGTCTAACTAAGAGGTATCGTGTTGCCCAGTTAACTGGGTTGAGGAGGTCAGATAGGTATGGTCATTAAAAGGTAAAGTTGAGATATATTGAAAATTAGGGTTCTAACACAAAATGAAAATCACGCTAACAAATTTTATGGGGATATATATTTTTTTTTACTTTCCAGATGGCGATAGGAAGACAGTTAACAAGCTTATCGAATGTCCCTACAGTGACACGTGCGTAGGTCGAATGCCAGATCCTGTTACTCTAATGCTCCACGATTTACATCCAAAAATATATCGAAATAAATAGAAGCTTATACATCCTCGTGCTCCCGAATAATTTGCATAAAGCCCTACTGCGAGTACACATTAAGATTTTAATACGTTTTTAATCACGTTCCAATATATTGTTTCACCAGTATTTATGGTAATGTCCCTCTAAGCTCGAATACGAATTATGTATAAAATCATTTTGCGCGCAATGGGTTTACGCAAATGATTCAACGAATGGGGTATAAACTCACGAAATATTAATTAAAGCGGCGTAATTCCGACCTTATGGTGGGGGTTTAAGGATAATTTTACGTTTTATGGTCCCGAGCCACTCGAATTTTGAGGGTAGCTTTTCAACGAATTGTTTGTTTTTTTGGATCGTAATATACGTTTAAAATTTCGGTCGACGAGGATGCTCCTTTTAAAATCCATGGTAACAACGTCGTGGTTTAGGTAAGTGACATTTCGACGGCCACAAAACTCATTGACTTCACGTCACTTCACGACTTCATTTCACTATGGACGTGACAAGTTTCATTGAACACAATTATCGTTGTCATCATTGGTAACGGTTGTAAAAAAAATGATTTCTTCGATAAAATTTTCGTAAGCATTACAATTATTCGGACAAATCACAAGTAGAAAATCTTCAAATTGGAGGAAGTACACTTTTATTATATGTCAAGCGAAAGGTTTCCAATTACAGAAAACCTTAAGGCAAAAAAATTGAATCGCTTTGTAGAAGAGTTTTTTTAAGAGTTGGTAAATACAATATTTATAATACAAAACACGATAAATATTTTTGCAAATCTCCATAAAAATGTAAATATGATTATTTGCCCTTGTACATACGAACTTCCACTCCAAATAATTAAAAACATCTATAAGTTAGTGAACATTTCAAACGAAAACAAAACCTTAAAGGCATTGTTATAAGCTTGTTTTTACAAAATTCCAACATTGATTGCTAAAAGCGCTCAGTTGCTATACAAGCTACAGATATCTGTACAAAATTACGAGCGAAGTAAAATATTTAAAACAATGGAGTCATTTAGCTCAGTAATTAGTGATTAGGTTGGCCCCTACCACTTGGTTCACGTGAAATTGGTGTGTAATGAGAATTCGTTTTATGGTTACAATTCGCTGATGAAATTGTTTTCACTGGCAAAGGACAATCTGTAGACATATGACGTGACAATATGCTTAGTCGTGGGTCAGTCTCGAGATTCTCAAGGTTCGGTACAATAAAACTTGAAAAATAAATATATAACAAAAAAAATATCTCTCATCAAATTTTTTACTGCAACAATCGATTACTCTCAACTCTTTTTACTGTTTGTAATAGAGACAACAGAAATCCATCCTGTTTGAAAATGTTAACTATTCAGGATATAAACTGTCGAGGATTATAAGATACAACGTGGTGACTGACAGACGGACAGACAGCTATCACAGACAATGTACAATCGAATAAAGCGAAGGTTGATTGGAAATGTTGGAATAAATTTGACCATTTTTTTTGCCAATCAGTTTTTTTTAAGCCTATTTGTACTAGATCTTCTGTCTCCTGTGTCCAAATGGCACTTGACCAATTATTTTGAGAAACACCAGCACCAGCTCGTTTTCACTTTGAAACTCATGAGCATTTGTGTGATGGAACTCACGCGTTTCCATAGTAGTGGCAAAATTACCATTTGCCCGTGGAATCGAGTTCGTTAAGGCACATATGAAATTAATTTTTGAACACCCTCGCTTTGTGTACACTGGGAACAAGCGATTTATGATAGTCGAAACTCTGTTAACTTCACTTGTAACAACGTTTGCGATTTTATTTGTTTTCCGGTAACTTTGTCGGGTTGAAATTTACGGGTTGTTAATTTGTGGGACGAAGGATTAAATTATCTAGCTGTAGTGATTTTTCGATTAATGTTTTCTAGGTGTTGGGGTCTGGTCGTGTATATACAAGGTTGTACTTTCGTTGTAGCTTTCGCAAACTTGAATTTGAATTTTGTGTGGGGTTGAAAAAACATTGAATTGATGATTTTTTTTTACCATTTCTTATTTGTATTGACTCGAATTATTGTTACGTACTTAATTTAGCATATTCATCACCATCAACTAGATTAATTAATATTAACAAAAAACTTATATTTCAATTTCAAATCGATACAACTGATTATGTGTTTCAAGATTATGAATTCCCACTGCTGCACAAGGAATACGTAACAAAATTTTGTTAAAAAGACCAAATAATCCGATCACTCTTTCGCGTACACTTTTCACGTACCTAAAACCAACACGACAATTGGCTGGATTTTTTAAATGGGTTCTAAAAAAAATCTGACTATTTCATTCGTTTAGTCACAGAATCACGAATGGCGGCGAAAAAGCGGTGTTTGCTGTAACGGGCGCCACAGCTTACGTCGCCGCATCGTGTGTATCCGGACTATTACAAAATGGCGAACCGGTTTCAACTTAAAGTGTTTGGTTTAGTGCCTAATACCTCTTGTATCTAGGCACCTTATACCTGCCTAGATACAAGATCATCAAAAAAAAATGTGAAATAAGAGTCAATTTTAATATAGACTAATATATAAAGCTGGAGAGTTTGTTTGTTTGAACGCACTAATCTCAGGAACAACTGGTCCAAGTTAAAAAAAATTTTTTTTGTTGAATAGACCATTTATCGAGGAAGGCTATAGGCTATATAACATCAAGCTGCGACTAATAGGAGCGAAGATACAATGGGAAATGTGGAAAAAACGGGGAACATTCTAACCACGTGGACGAAGTCGCGGGCAAGAGCTAGTATTATGATATACCTATATGTCTTAGTCGTTGACTTCAACATGAAGTCTATGCGCACTTTATTAATATAAATATGATTAAGATTCTAAGGCTCAGCTGACAGTCTGGTACTTGACTGATTTGTTGCTACTGTCACAAAAATATTATACAAAAATTTATAATTAACGGTTGGAACGGACATAAAATTGACTGGTAACAGACGACTTTAGTACATTTGGTTTGTTTTTTTTCACAAAACTGTGTAACTCGCATTTGATATCATATTATGTTCTTTATTTTCTCATTTAGAATAATAATGATTTGTTTTTCAGCCTTTTCTGTACATTAACAAAAAAGCCACATTCAAATATTTTTCTGCACATTTAATCAGCTTAAAAATCGAATCGCCAATTAATTTTGACAGCTTTCAGCCTCTCAACTCGCCTTCAAGTATCCCCGGCATCCGCTCCCGATATCATGAGATCGGTTTAACAAGTCATCCCTACTTGACACAATTTCCTAAATTTATAAATCAGATATTGACAGTAAATAAATAAACGTCTGATTCAATACAGGGGTCCGAACCCGTGTCATAGCCCGGCCTGTACCACGAGCTTTTGAAACTGAAAACTGTCGTTGTTGTCGTGAGATGCAAATATACGCTTTTGGAGGTACCTCTCGCTTCAACGACAGCAACCGTTTAACTTTGCAATGTCGTGGTACAGGGAGAACGTATTTCAAATCTTTCGTCGGGTAGTTTTTTTATTGTGAACGTGATATTCTAAGATTTTCCTTAACCGTTTGAACTGGGCTCAGTAGGTGTGTTGTTTAACTAGAGATTGTTGTTTATTCTTATTTGTTTTTACGACCTGTGAGTATTGAGGGCCGATGAAAACATCAAACGTGTTTGAAACACAAGCTATTATTGTTACAAAATAGTATGAAAATAGATTACATGTTTTACATTATTTAACTATTGCTTCCCTCGATAATAGGGATGATGACAATTTTTTTTTCCAGTGTCCGTCTTGTTTTTCATTGTATATTAATGGATACGTATTTTTTAATTTGTCCCGCAAACATAAAATAACCAAATTACAGTTTCATATGTGTACCAAATTTCAAATTAATCGGTCTTATAGATTCGGAGATAATTGACTGTAAGCGACGGACGGACAGACACACGAGTGATCCTATAAGGGTTCCGTTTTTGTCGTGACGTCACGCGTAAGTTTCATTGACTTGTTTCACACAATGAAACTTACGCGCGACCGACGTCACGATTGAGTATAAATTTTACCATAACGTGACGTCACAAGCCCCCTTTCCTAAACATTAAAGCAATTAATATTTGTCAATTTAAGTTTTTCTGAAAAAGAAAAAAAACACGTGTCTAATACTTTTCAATTATCTAACTGAAGGACTAATTAGATTTTGTCTTTTTTTACCCAGTCGTCATCCCTATTCAATGCTTGAACTATCTTTTAAGGACGTTTGTTTTACTTTCACGCAAAAACCAGTGAACGGTTTTCACAAAATCTTTACATGTATGTGGTTTATAACCTTAATTAATAACGAGTTACAGCTAGCTATACATAAGTGTTAAGAATCCCCATCCTATATCCATATATCTATACTAATATATAAAGCTGAAGAGTTTGTTTGTTTTAACGCGCTAATCTCATGTATACTGGTTCAAATTGAAAAATTTTCGTGTTGAATAGACCATTCATCGAGAAAGATTTTAGGCTATAAACCATCACGCTGCGACTAATAGGAGCGAGGATACAATGGAAAATGTGGTAAAAACAGGGCAGGTATAAATCATAGCTTATATCTTCTAACCACGCGGACGAAGTCGCGGGCAGCAGCTAGTTATTAATGAAGAGATTCACAAAATAACACTATTACATAACAAGCACCAGCTTTTTCCTAAAGTTACCATTGAAATCATTACACAATGTAAAACAAATAACAGTTAAAATAAACTAGTCATAGAAGAACTTCTTCTTTTCTAGAGATCGGTTAAGATCGTGAGATGTCAGTAAACCCAACGCATCCTATTATAAAGTAACGGACAGAGGTGTGATCGCGGCCAACAGTGTTTGTTCGGCGGGTATTCATAACAACCACTTGTTTTGCACGGCAGTGTAATGTTGTGGCATCAACTTACAAAAATACTCTCAGACAAAATTTGATCTTAAATCCAAACAACAAGGCTGGATTTTCAGTGCTTCATTTAAATATGTATAAAGACACTTGTGAGTGAAATTGTATAGTAATTTTCAGATATTAGGGTTCATTTTACCCTGGTCTTTTGTGTTTATATTTAGGGATTGGGTGTAATGTAAATTGGACTTTGAATTTGAGAGCGTACGGTTGGAATTCGAGAGGGCTGATTTTATAAAAGGTGACAAGGGAAATTAATGATTTGAGCCCTGGAAACTTGAGTAATTGCGTGAAAATATGTGTGCGTTGACTTGTGAGGCCCGGGATTTTGATTTAACGTTTCAATGAAAGTTTTATACTTAAAATGAAAACAGAAATTTATGGAGTTATGTATTTGTGTAGATTGGAAAGTATTTAGGTTTTAATCATTCATCAAATTTGAGGATATTTTCTCGTAGTTGAGATTTTTATTTAAGTAAAAGTATGTAAATTAATTCTAATATTCTGCTATCTGTCTGTCCATTTGTTACCAGATTGTATCTCAAGAATCGTGATATAACGTTTTCCTCATCATTGTCCTAGCCGTTTCCCAACTCTGTTGGGGTGAAAGAGACAACATGTCACTTAAGGAGGACTAGTATCTGAGAGATATTTTGTAAATACGACGATAAAAATAAACTTTTAAATGTAATTATAATAAAATTATTAATTGCAATTGTATAAAAATGTAAATATAAAAAACCGATGTACAGCAACGGCATGGCATAGCAATATACTTGGCAATATACTATTATTACAATATACTTTTTGGTACTGCCTTTTATTCTAATGTCGTTTTATATCTAAAATTCATAAAAGCTAACATTTTATGTAAGATAAGTACCCTATTGCATGCCTATGTAGGTAAATTGTGCAGAGCTGTAAACTTATATTAAGATCTTTTAATGTAACCACAATTAATGCAATAAAGATTTATTATTTATTATATCTTTTTTATTGTCATTTCGAGACAAATATACATAAATTCTTGCATACGACTGTAAGTTGTAATTATAATCATTCGAAGAGTGATGACATTCGTTAAACACAGTATAAACATTATTTTTCTTTAGCAAAGGAATATACTTTTAGGTTTGAAATATTGGAATCTGGAACCATTAAATAATAGTGAAAAATTGTACCCATTGTACCCTAACATTGTATGTATTAAGAATCACTGCTGTAATTCCATGGTGTACAATAAAGAATATTCTAATTCTAATCTAATCTAAACGTCTCTTGATAGCCGATCCTTCTTAAGATGGAAGGCGACTTAGCCCAGCAGTGGGTGTTGAAGATACCAGTACAATAAATATCTCCTCATTAAATTGCACTCTTTGTTATCTACTTGTTTTAACATAAAAACTCATTTTCCACAATTTCCACTCAGCTAGAAACAGGAGTAGGTGGAAGGTACCTGTTGTCGGCCCAGCGATTCAATATTCAATTGTAATGCTCTTTCCATTTATTATTTAAATTATGGCTAGTTGATAAAGTATTGCTTTTATTTAAATGTATTAACTTTTATTAATGTAAGCTTGTTTGAGGTTAACCTGTAAAGATGTTAAAATAAAATTTCGTTGCCGATGATTTTTGGATTGAACGATATTTATAAAATGATTTTTTTATTTGTAACAGATATGTTTGATTTTGTTTCGGCATTCTCAAAATAAGAGTGGTGATATTTTAACCTTACAGAATAAATGACTGGTCACTTTCTATGGAAGGTTTTGTTACCCTGTAAAACAGATTGCTTTTTACTAGACTTTTTTTTACTAGACGCAGATATTTTACAAAGAGCGAATGACTGACAGACCTCCTGAACCCTCTGTATCCCTTGGCAAGGCTTATTAATCTTTCACCACTTTCCAATAAACAGTAAAGAACTGAAAATTCGATATTAAGCTGAATCTGTTAAGTGTAAAATCGACCGACAAACAAAAATCGGAAGCAAGTAAAAGCACAATATTGTTCGGAAAAAGAAAACCTCGAGCGGAAGATAAAAGGTGCCGTTACCACATTGTTTTAACTTTAAAATCAGTTGGTGAGGCGGCGCCGATAATGCCGTGCTTAACATAAATCGATAGCCATCGATACAAGCCGAGAAAATACGATACGACCAGTGAGTTATAAAGAAACAAAGAGATACTTTTTTCAAGAAAAACAGTTTAATACTATAATAGTCGAGTGGTATAGGTCAATGCGACGTGTTAGGGGTTCGATTCCCATCTAGAACATTCATCTTTGTGTTCTGTACGACTTTTACGATACGATTTTAGTAAAACTCCCCGCGACTCAAGGATTGAATTCATTAGTGAGGCAGTCGTTTTTAATATTGTACAAAAGCTACGTCTACGTCACAGTGAAAAATTGTCGCAACGCACTTCAATGATAATGTACACGTTATATTGCTAATTTATATTCAAATAATACTAGCTGTTTTCCGCGGATTCCCAAGCGTAGTACCTCATCTTTTGGTTATTATGCAGTTTTCTTTTTGTCTTTGCCGTGACTTTTCCATAGTTTTTCACCGTTTAAATTAGCCAAATCAGCAATTTATTTTAATTTATAAAAGAAGAAAAGAAGATTGTTGTCTGTGTGTAGTTTATGTTCTATTTTATGTCTTAGGCTCTTTGTATCTAGCGATCAATCTGCCTATATAATGATTGAACTGCAGTCTGATGTACATATATTTGTCAAGTATTGGAAACGAAAAATATTAGATAGGAGAAAATTGACTTTTTTTCTTGCTTACGGTATCGTACTTTTGGGCAAAGATCCCCTTTGTTACCTTTTGTTTTTTCTACACAATTTATTAAGTACTAGATTTTTTCAATACCTGAAAAAATCTAGGGCATTTCAATGTTTTCAAATAAACGATAAATTTAATACAAACACTAACTCCAGACGACATCTCCACGTATTTAAGCTGCTAGACTTCACAAACAGTTCAATCGCAGTTTCCATTCGTTTGGAAACAGCCCGGAGTCTTAGTTTGACTCCAAGGAAGCGTTAAGCACTGCCTTCAATTGAAACGGGACGTTCAAGCGCCATGCGAACCAATATTTGTATGATTCCGTGTTTCTCGAAGTGGCATAACTTGGGCAATGAAGTTGTTTGCATGAACGCGTAATATCAAACGAATAGAGCGAATTAAATGCTATTCATGCACTGGAAACAGGTTTGATCCCAAACACTTGAAGTTATAATATGTACTTTCTTAATTATTCAAAGAAATCACTGACAAATGGTGAAGGAAAAAAGTGTAGAAATAAAAATCTGTGACAACATAAATGTCTATCTTTTAAAGTTGACTCAATATAACCATTTTTTCTTGTATTTTTTTTTTACGTTGAGATGAATTCTTATCAAAATAAAGAACGTTAAAGAAATTCTGTAATGCATGTTATCATTGCACCCGTGCGAAGCCGGGGCGGGGGGGAGGTAGCTAGTAGTATATTATCGCTAACACGCAGCACACAAGCGTGGGTAACAAGAATTCATCTTAGATCCAAGATTAATGTTCGTATCATGCTGGTATGCACGCATCTTTTGTTTTATGTTATTGCGTACTAACACGCAAGTGAATTAGATTTTTTTGTTTTCTTTTCGGATGGGAAATCATCAAATGGTACCTTCCGTTAAAGAAAAACGGATAAATTAATCTAGATGTTTCTTGGTTTCGCCTAAACTTGAAGGCAAAAGGCAACCTAGACTATTGAATTCATCTTTTTAAATGTAAGAATTTGTAGAAGATTCCTGCGGAAGAGAAAATGTTAAAAACACTGAAAGAAATGAGGATGCGTCACAAGAACGGAAACAAAGTACGCGGGCAAAATTTGAAACTGCAGGACATCAAACTACCTGAATGAAGAAAATGTTCATGCGTTTGTATTTTGCGCCAGTGATTATTACGTAATTGGGAAGGGTTGGAAAAAATTTTGGATAAAAAATTTCGCAATATGCAATTCAATACTTTTCTCACTGGGAGTTCTATCGTTGTGCTGATCAAAGGCTGACCCACTGAACAATCCGTGAAATTCTAATGTCATTTGAAGAGTCATAAGAACGCGTAGGACAAGCATTTGTGTGATCCACGAACGCTTGTCCTGAGTCTAGGTGTCTTTTTGCATGTGACTTGTGATCTCCGCAACACAAGGATTAAATGTCATAAAGGGGCGAAGTTTTCTAAAAAATAAACTAATTAGTTTTTCTTGTCACCTACGTTACACCTGAGCCTAACCCGTGATCACAGTCAAATCTAGTATATCAAAAATTATTTTACCTTCAACAAGCACGGCCAACATCTAAGTCTATAAAAGACAGAAGAGCCATCATAAAAGGCAGCTTATCAAAAAAATATCACAATTTACGACAAAAACTTGATGCAACTCAATTAAAGTTTTATTTAAGGGCTGCCTGATAACGGGCCAGGTTTTACGAGGCTACTTCGCATGCCGTGCATAATGTATGATTAGGGGACAACCCTTAGCAGATGGGATAGGTTGACATGAGCGTTCATATGGCGTAGGTTGCGGCGGCTCTATGACTTAGTTATGATGTCCTAAGGCTTATAAAGGGTAACTTGGGCACATTCGAGTAACATATTTTGAGACGCAACGAAAAATTTGGTAAGAGAATTAAAAAATCTGAATTCCCATAAAACCTAGACTATCTAGACTAATATTATAAAGAGGAAAGATTTGATTGTTTGTTTGTTTGACACGAATAGGCTTCGAAATAAAAAGGACCGATTTTAAAAAATCTTTCACTGTTGAGAAGCTACATTATTCCCGCTGAACATAGGCTTTAATTTATTTCGAAAAATATTAGGGGTTAGAAAATTGCGACAATGTAACCAAAGGTGTAAAATCGGAAACCTATTTCTGCTTACGCTGCTAAAACTATGCACAATGGAGCAAAATGAAGTACTACGGGATTGTAAATCTCTTTAATATCTACTTAAAAGTCTGCGAGGGTATACATCTAACTATTATAGTTTAGTCAAAATAACCTCTTTTATGATATCTACAAAATTTAATTTTATCGTCGTTACACACAAAACGTAGATATATTCCAATTTTACTATAAACCCATTTCAAAATAAGTATTTTTTTATCATTTAGAAGTAAAATACTTTTTATTTCATATAAATCAGTCATTCCCTAGAAGTTATCACGAGTATACGCTTATAGATGAAGTAATGTAATTAAGTATATTATAATGTACACCTTTATTTCAAACTTATACTTTTTGAACTCGGTGCCAAAGCAATGTTTATGACGAAGAAGAACGCTGCTTTATTAGATACTAGCTATCGCCCGCGACCTCGTCCGCGTGTTTGATGGTATAAAAAGGAATTTTTAAAATCGGTTTCATTTTTTAGTCCACGCAACTTTTGCTCTATAGTTTACTATTTGATTCCCTGGCGCCTGTACAAACCGTCACGTGCCCGCTATTCACGTTACAGCGAGAATCGCTAAATTGTACTCTATGTCTAGGGTGCTACGTTTCATATTACATTGCAGCTTTCCGGCAAAGTCCATGAGAAGGTAAATTTGAAATTTGTTTCACAAGGCCACGTAGCTCAGAGGTCAGAGCGACCGAACACAGCTTCGGCGGTCGCAGGTTCGAATCCTGTCGTGGCCACCTCAGAAGCATAAAACCTTTTGTTACTTTTAATATTATTTTTATTCGTTCTTATTCATAAATTAATGGTCTATAATTTTCACATCTTTTTAGACCCAATTCTGATGTCCTCGCAGACGAAGTCGCGGGTAGAGGCTAGTGTAAAGATAAATTTCAAGATACAACTACATGAACAACATACTTAATTTATATAAAGACCCTCCTTGCCTTGGGTGATAATCGAGCCGACGACCGCCGGTGTAGTAAACAGGGTCACTAACCACTAAACCGACAGGCCAGTCGGTCTCTTATCGCATCTTTGGAGATCGAGTTTTATTTCAATACGCAGACAGTTTTTGAAGAACATGACCGTTCTGTTTAGACACGTCTTATTTGTGAACGGGAAAAACACGTACGAACCCGCGAGCCTCCGCTAGTCTCTTCAAAAACACTTTCCCTCACTCGGCAGGGCCCATACGCGTTCTATAAATGTTTTTATTTACCCCTCCCTCGGGTTGGATCAATTTAAGTGGGTGATTCAGGATGAGTGCAATAATAACGCGTTTCCTTTCCTCGCCAACAAAAGCTTCCCCACCAAATGTGCTTAACGTTTCTTTTCAAAGGATTTCTTTAATGGTTCGCAGCTACTTAATATTTTACTATCTGTTTTGTCGTGGCCGCTTTTAATTGGCTCTGTTAAGTGGCTGACGGGATCGTTGGCTTAGCTGCTGAAAGGGTCAATATTTAGGTGTGTTTTAAATGAATTCTGTTAAGTATCTTGCTGAGATGCGGGGTCGGTTTTATAGGTTTTTGCCCTGCGCTCAAATTTAAGGGGCAACGTAAATTGTTTTCAAATTTTGACGTTACGGTCCATGGTGGATTAAGGGTTGTTAATAAGTAGGAAATGTTATTTTATACGAGTTGCCTATTTAAAGTTTCTTATTTTTGAGTACCTAAGGTTTAACCTGTATCTCCAAAAGCATTCTGAAGTCAGGTGTCTAACAATCAACCCCAGAAAAGGTAATGTCGATCAATACTAATACAAATATTAAGAATTAGGGTAGGACAAATTTGATCAAACATCATAATATCGTGTTCCCCGGGGACATGTCGCAACAGGCGGTTTCAGAAGAACTCACACAAAAGAGTTTCAGGTTTGGTACAAAGTAACAGAATCCATGACTATGGTGATGAAGACCAACAAGATGCTTTTATTTCGGAAAGAATTTCAAAATCCCCAGTCCACAATAAAAAGTCTAGAATCCTTTTCAAACATTTCAGCAAAAAGGTCATTATATCACATCGCTGTATTAAAAACAAAACTAGGGCACGTAAAGAGTTGGTTGCTACGTAGCTTATTGCCAAAAGCCACATGACAACGAATGAAAGTAAAGATAAAAATTCTCAATTAAAACGAGGGCGGGCCGGCGCTTTGTTCGGAGTGCTCTGGTTATGCGATATTTAAAGAGTTTTAAGTAGGCCATTTACTACTGAACCAAGTTACACTCGAGTTACTAAACAGTACTTGAACAGTCTGTGCAGATTTAGGCCCGATTTTTCAATCGTCAGATAACTTTTATCTGAGGAATTAATATGGCCGTTTGACATATTATCTATACAAAAGCTGTCAAAACGTCAAACATATTCGTCGAATAAAAGTTATCTGGCGATTGAAATAACGGCCCTTAGCCATCCAAATTTATTCGACCTAAATGTCTCTAAAAATGGGGAAATATATAAAGTATTAATCTATTAAGTCTGTCGGTCATACTTAAAACAGTATAAGTTACTCTATCTGAACAAAGAAATTTTTATCAGAAATTTAATATATTACGTCACTATACAAAAAAATTACTTGGAAAAGATTTAATTCAAAACTTCCATTCACTGTTCAAACAAAGGTACATTCTAGAATAAAACCAAATTTTAATAGGCCAGAACCCTTCTACTGTAAATTAAAACACTCTGTATTACTGAAAATTTGTCTTAAAAAAGTACATCGCACAAGAACAATAGATGATTCAAAATTTAAAATTGATGAAACAAAAGAGACAAGCATTATGTCATAATTACTATTTGTCTTCTATGATCTTATTCTGATGTCAGTATCTCATTCAGTCTGTCGGTTACGTATGCAATAAGGCAATGCAAACTTTGAATGAAGAAAATTTAAATAATAAATGTCCGAACGTATACACTAACGAATCACTCAAATGTATTGAATGAGTCGGAGTTACCGAATGTGACGTCAATTGTGGAAAACGAATCTCATTTTTAATATTTTGAAGTTTAATTTTTGCTCTATTGAAAATCCAGTTTTCTTCTTATAGCGCAGCAACTTTAACTAGTAGGGTTTATCTTTGCTATGTATCCCGATTCACACCCAAATGTTCTTCAAAGAAATCTTCTGTAGTTATGCTAATTTGATGATTATTAAGTTTGGTCCTCTTTCACGGCAAAACCACTGAACGGATTTAGACGAAACATTCTAAGGTTTAACACATAGGATAGTTTTTCCTGAATTTATGTTGTTTTTTAATAAGTAGCGGGCGGCAACAGCGCGTCTTATATAACGTTAGTAGTCTCTTGCTGGTAATTGCCGATAGGTGTTTGTGTCTAAATGTCATTGTCTTTGTAGACAATGAACAAACATCTTGTTAGTTCCCGTTGTGTAAACACACGGACATTGTAGAGGCAATCGCTCTGTAAACTATTTTTGTGTGGCGTCTGAAATTTTGTAAATATGTCATGATGCTAAACTCTGCTGTATTACTCTTACTTTAAAAGGTTTTAAAGGCAAAGACGAATTGGCTTGTGGCTAAGCTATAACAGCATATGTAGATCGATCACAGGTTAAGCTGCGCTTGACGCGGTTGGTCCGTAGATGGGTGATCTCTGTCATAACGAGTTCCTCCGTGTTTCGGTAGGCACGTTAAATTAGGAGACCGGCTGTTATTCTGCTTCATCTTTGACAGTCGTTACAGGTAGTCAGAAACTTATTTATTTTTTGGCTTTATTTTTGCCGTTTGTTTTTTTTTTGCATTTTGGAGATTTTTTTCTTATCATAAGCTTTTAAAATATTCTCAATATCTGTTAAACACGATAAAATAAACGTGCCCAATACTACATCAATTTCTACCCCAATTACTGTTAGCAAAACTATGTTCACGGCGTTGTAATTTTTCATGCGTGCAGCCCCTTTGACTCTCGAAGCGTATATCACGCCTAGTTAGACGTCCATCGAATTTTTAATGAATGACTCACGAAACCTGCTGCTTGTTTAGCCAGCCATGTATTGGTTAACACTAGGAAATTACGGAAGGTTCAAATAAACATTCAAATGTATAGTATAGAATAATATTTTTATAAATTAACTTTAGTTTTTTAATTAAGACTGCCATCTTGCTTTCTCAAATCCTTTCTCGTGGCTGCTGGTAGCCAAGAAATACTTTGATTTTGGTTATTTGAAGTTATCCCGTTACGGAGAAGAGATAAAGGTCAATTTTCACAGAACACCATCTAGTCTCAATATTAGAAAACCTTTTTTTTAAAAAACAAGAAATTGGTTAACATATTTATATATTACTAAATACATAGATTATTTAGATAAATTACGTCAATAAGGTTGAGTCACAATTAAAACCGCCTATTTGAAATAGGACGTGTTCCAGACCCTTTTAAAACATTACATAATGACTGTAGGTGAGTGGTTAAAAAATGTCATTCCTATAGAGAAGAACCGGGATGAAACTCCATAAGTTGATGTGTGTTATATATTCGTGCGCTGATATTCAGGTGGTTGAGAAAAACCTACTGTGTGTGAAATGTCGCGGGTTCGATCCCCGCGTAGGAAAAACGTTTATGTTACCCACGAATGTTTGCCTTGAGTCTTCGTGCATGGTGACTTGAATATTTACACTCAAGGATTTCACGACGGCATATTATTACACTGATAGTGCGTCACCTACTACGTCTAACACCTACCTAACTACATTTTTTAAATGTCCCTAAATAGTTTTGTATATTTTACAGTCAGCCAACATCCCTATTATGTACACGCCGCTATAGTTTGAATAGTCTGGTAATTTGGCTCGGCGGTTCGTGACGTCATCCGTTTGCAGCCGCTGCGTTTAATGATGACGTAATGAACAGTCGGGCCACGCTTTTTGTTTGAGCTAAGCATTTTTAGACGAGAATTTAAAATTTGTTTTTTTTTTTTTCGTTTAAAAGTGCGCTAGCTACTACTTGAAGTAACGTTGTTTTGTTTTTCTACATCATATTTTACACGAAGTTTGTAGCCTAACCTAGTAAGGTATTATTTTTTACTGACGACACTCAAGCAAGTTTATTTACTGGTGATATAATGTTAGTCGTCAAGTGATATGAAAACAGAGATGCGTACATACACATAAACATCGTGGTACAGGAAATATTTGAAGCATTAAAAAAATAACTAGTAAAGAGAGAATTCGACTCGCGACGCTAAAGGTACTGTAAAACTTGGCTGTACAAAAACAAAAATGGTGTCTCCATATCCATACACTAGCTGTTGCCCGCGACTTCGTCCCCGTGGGTAGAAAATATAAGTTATGATTTAGGTATACCTGCCCGGCTTTTTTTCACACTTTTCATTATATCTTAGCTCCTATTAGTCGCAGCGTGATGGTTTATAGCCTAAAGCCTTCCTCGATGAATGGTCTATTCAACACAAAAATATTTTTTCAATTTGGACCCGTTGTTCCTGAGATTAGCGCGTTCAAACAAACAAACAAACAAACTCTCCAGCTTTATATATTAGTATAGAGTATAGATTCATCATGTAACAAACTATTTCGTTAAAAATATTAGTAAGATTATCATTTTATAATGAACCGTTACATTAAATTAACATTTCATAACTTATCCCTGGTCAATAAGGTCGAAATTCGTTTACGTCTAACGACAAACACAGCATTGTAAAATGGCGGCAGCTCGTACCGAAATGCAATCAGTCGCGGCCCCAACGGACGTCATTACTGAAGCACGTTTGAAAATCAGATTGATTTGAAATTTTCTTTGCTACTTAAACAAAATCCCTTCGAAATCCAACAGGGATACATTTATTCTGTTATTGTTTTAAACAAATGCGAAAAAGTAAAGGACAAATTTCCGAAAAATATTACGAAAAATTTTCTTTTGTCTTGTAAACAAAAAATGAAGGGGATACAGTGATTTAAAACCTCGTGTGACGTCACTTACCAGTAAGCTTTTACTAGCAAGTGATGTTTCTAGTCCCACTGAAGAGATTTTTATCTACCTTATTTTTAATGAAACACCGATTAATATTATTGGATTCAGTCCAATATCCTTTTGGAGTAGGTAAGGTAGGTCAATTAAAAAACGATTTATTCCAATTAGAATGCTACTTTTGTAGGTCCGAAAAACTATGGACTGCACCCATATTTGCGTACCATTTAAGACCTGAATGATCTTACTGTGGGTAAAGAATCGGTAGACTAAAGTTCCTTCAAAGCCTTATTTATTTAAACGTGACATTTTTTACAGTTACATTCGTTAGCAAACTGTTGCACGCGATTTTATCTTTACTAGCTGTTGCCCGCGACTTCGTCCGCGTGGTTAGAAGATATAAGTTATAATTTATACCTGCCTTCTATCTATCTTGTAGGATTCAGTCAGCGTTTGCAATGTAAGCGCAAAAAATGTGTTTTTTAGAAACTTCAAAAATTGTAGCCTAGGTGTTATTCTGATGTATAAGCTATATTGTGGTAAAGTTTCATTCAAATCCATTCAGTAGTTTTTACGTGAAAGAGTAACAAACATCCATACATCCATACTTACAAACTTTCGCCTTTATAATAGTAGTAGGATTTATATGTAAAACCCCACCCAGATAGACGCATCGCAATTCCTCACGCAGGTGTCGCTTTTGGGCGAAGAGATCCAGTAGACAAAGTAAGGATTTTTTAAATCAGATTAATCGGTTCAAAACGCATGTATCTTCTCCCCGTTTTTGACTTATATATTTCAATACTTAATGATATAATAGCCCTTGTCAATAAATGGGCTATCTAGTATTAAAAGACTTTTTTAAATCTGTCTCGTAGTTAGTAGCACGTTCAAGTAAACACAAATCTCTCAGGTTTCGTATAAAATGTTTCAGATCATATTAATCAGTTGTAAAAGTGGAGACGACCAATAAAATCATTTTCGTTAATGGTTTTCCATACATTCACAATTTTAATAATTCATATGGCCTTTTGTAATCATGTGAACGAAATACTCTCCCCACCAATAAACCCGTCATATCGTTAATGAAACAAAACTACAGCAAGCCAACTTCCGAAATTACTATAAGCAATAGAGTTCAAAATTGTATATTAGTTTCGCTAACTTTTTAACTTACGTGAAGTGAAGCATGATAATGTGTAATGTGATAAGGGAATTTGAACTCTCACGCCGCAGGTGGGTACTGTACAACGTCTAGGCAGCTTCAATTTCCGTAATAATTACTTTTTAACTAGCTTAGACCCGCGGCTTTGTTCGCGAGCATTATTTTCTCAGGAATTTCTTGGAGGTTTTCCGTTATTGTTAGTTGGCTTTCGTTCTGGAAATTTCCAAACTGCTTTATTCAAAATGTTGTTTTATCCATACAAGAAGTATATTAGGCTCTTTATGATTTTTTTTACTTATTAAAATAAGATTTTATAATTCTTAAGTACGTACCAAACCTTTCTTAACGTTTAATGATTTAGATGATCCCATAATGATCGGTATTGAGGTGTTTTTCGTCGTCGAATGTCTGTATTTCCGATTGTATTAATAGGTTACTTAGCTTCTTGTTGAGAAAAGGTATTAAAAGAAAAAAAATGTATCAAAAGAATAACGATTTATATTTTGAATCCTATTCACGGGCGATTCAATAATCGTTCTCGTACAATATCGCGCGGCATTCAGAAAGTTTTCAATAAAATCTCTTTTGTTACTTTATTGCATTGGACTCGCGAGAGAAAACGAGAAAATGCATGCAATCGCAATCTCAGGGGAATAACCTGCTTAAGTAAAACCTATTTGTGGAAGCAGGACAGGGCTAAGCGATGTAGAGCGCCGTCTCTATCTTAAAACCGCGATAGTAATACTTTAAGATGTATTGGTACGGGGGTATTGTTTGTATGAAATGTGAAACACACTGACGATGATTGGATATAAATCTTTTTAAGAGCTTAGTGTTGGTGCGATGTGTTTTATTGGACCTTATCGACATTGATATTCGATTAATCTTTTAATTGATTGTATTGTTCCGATGCTTCGTTACCAACGGTATTAAAGCAATAACAGAAAAGAAATTTCGGTGTATTGCAAGCCATTTTGTCGACATCAATACGCAAATGATTTGAAAGACAGATTAAAAAATCTGTTGAGACGTATCATTTCATTGCCGAACTCGTATGGCTAGGTTTCAGCTCCAGCATGAGATCACTTTCATGTCATAATATATCATTTTCAAATGCAATCCTCTTTTACGCCGCTTTCGGTCAAAAATTAACACTCACACTTCAAAACTGGAACGTTGAAATATCGCTTGCAAAAAACTATTCCATATTACCAAAACTAGAGCTAGGTTTTTTTCTAAAGAATTCTGTCGACTTGGTTTCCTGCCAACCGTAGTCCAGGATCATGGATCAAAAAAATAAAAGAAAGTGACGTGTCTCACAAGTGGGAGCTGACGATCAACATCAGCTAAGCATCATTGCGAGAGATTAGAAAGTATATTTTACTAGCTATTGCCCTCCCGCTGTAAATCGTAAATTATCCCACGGGAACATAAAATCGCGATCAAATCCCATCGTATTTGTTAACACTGGTTTTAAACTATCAGTGTACCATGTTTCATCTAAATCAGTTCGGTGGTTTTTGCGTGAAAAAGGAACAAACATCCATTACACACACATTACATACATTTACAATAATTTATGATATTTGCTTCTATCATTTTTTTTCGTCTCACATCCAAAGAGGAACAAAAATCAAACAGTGAATAAGTTTGGTAACACTTGATCCAGTAGGTACGAAAATAGCAAAGAGACACTTCCTTCTGCTAGTCTATGTTCCATGTTCGACTTTTCAGAACGAAATCAACCTGGGCATCAACTGCCACTGTTAAAGCAAGACAGCGCTATATAAACTGCATAGCGGCATCTCTTTTCCACAAGAAAAACAGTCATCTCTAAGAGCCGATATTACAAGCTCTGATTAAACCGCGCCAACGGAATCTCGTTAAGTCTATTCAGATTTTACTTTCGCTCAGATTATGGCGGAGACCATTTTTTTAGAGCATTTTTCTGGATTACTTGGTTAGAAACTCTTTACAACGATTTTCTCTTTACAGGTTGCCAGTATTGTTGAATATGCAAACGGGTTTAAAGGGATTTAGCAAAGAACAGCTTTTGTAAACACGTGTTTTTATTACAAAACATTTTTTTTTACTGTCAATGTTTTCTGTAATTTTGGTTTTAAATAATTGAAATAAAATTACAGTTAGTTAAAAATTTGGAACCTAGTATAGAAACTCAATCATAAAATATCATAATTAAGCAAACAAACAAACAAAACACTTCTGTTTATTGTCTGACTTCTAAAAAAGAAGAACTCAATTCGACCGTTTATACGTTTTTGGAGCAATCAAAAAGTGCGCAAATTGCCTCACCAATACCCACCTAAATAAGAACGCATAAAATAGTACACCAGCCACCTAGCTTTATATTCCTATCTTTCCTGTCCATCCAAAGGTTGTCTGGAGAATCGCTATTCGCGATAAGACCGCTATTGTACCCTAACACTGTATGTTACTGATTTCACTAATGCCATTATATGGTGTACAAAAAATAATATTCTATTCTATTTTCTATGTATATGTGAACAATAGATGTGTTAAAACGAATCAACGACCTTTAAACCACAGCAGACATAAGCCAGTCTGGACTAACCCTCGGGAACCAGCTCCCATCTCCCAGGTCCCACCTCCCACCTCACATAAACCATTATAAAAACATTCTCGGGTACTTTCAAATTAAAACGCGAACAGTGTGCAAAGTAAAGTATTCCATGAAATATTCATGACGTGACATCCAGTTTAAAAAAAAAATAACAAAAAGGTTTCGCGCCACAAATAAAGTAATGCGCGCTTAAGTGTCTTTTAAAAGGTCGTGTTATATTCAGAAGTTGAGCGCTGTGATCCCGGTACTAAAAGTCTTATTATAAGAGTCATCAGAATGGAATCAAAGTCGAAATCAAAAGCCGCTTCTGAATAGCGCTTTTTGAAGGACTTTATTAAAATAGATTTAGCATCACAGGAGATCGTGGCTAAGCTATATGTAAAGTGAAACGCACACTAGTTAAGCTATGCTTGACGCGGTTGGTCCGTAGATGGGTGACCATCATTGTCATAACGAATTTCTCCGTGATTCGGAAGGCACGTTAAATTGTGGGTCCCGGCTGTTATTCCTACATCTTTGACAGTCGTTACAGGTAGTCAGAGGCTTAAAAAGTCTGACATCCAGTCTGACAAGGGGTATCGTGTTGCCCAGATAACTGAGTTGAGGAGGTCAGATAGGCAGTCGCTCCTTGTAAAACACTGGTACTTAGCTGAAACCGGTTAGACTGATAGCCGACCCCAACATAGTTGGGAAAAGGCTAGGCCGATGATTTAGGTTGTTTAACTATAGGAGAGAGTTATGAGAAAATATTCGAATGCATCATTTGACTGCACCCTTCGCGGAACCCGTTGTGTGTGACCGATTATTATCAAACATGTATATAATAAAATTCACATAATTTAGATCCATTCGGCAGCTATGATATCATAGACAGAAAGACAAACACATACACGTGCGACACAAACTTATAAATACCCTTTTTTGAGTTGGTAAAAAGTATCTCATGCGTTCGATAATTATAATTTGAAAAATTTTTGCTGCCGATGGTAACGTACAGATTTTTTTTTTACTAATTTAGAGCATTCTTTGTACGATTTTTTAATTACAAACATTTTTATGGCCTCTGACAATTAGTAACTAAATGATGTTCAATTTAATGTAAAACCTATTTACCTCCCTGGATACCTACAAATAAACGTCTTTCTTTAGTAACTCTATTGTATACTTATAACTTCTTTTAAGAAGCCTTGTAGATAAGGCGAAGTTTAATACTATTTTTTGCTCTTTTCAAGTAGAAAGAAAAGGTAGTAAATTTATCAAACGGTTGTAGATACATTTATCAGGCTCTGACATCACGAGTTATACAAGAAAAATCAAAAAGTATTTATTCCCTTTGCGGCCTTAAGAGTAACGTCTACATTTAATGCTAGACAAGTGGCCTTTGTCACTGGATACCGAGACAATTTCAAATAGAAAAAAAAGAGAATGACATTCGATTTTGGCCAAGTGACGTGACTTTGACTTGTCATCTTTGTTTCTTGTCAACAGAGAAGAAAATGTTACTTGTCCTTGTCTATGAGCTAAGACAAGATACGTCATAATTTATCAAATTAAATACTTGTGGGAGTATCTTAATTAAAAAAAAACGTTTGTTTGTCGGTGAATTTCCATAACAGCTAACAAGATACAGGAAAAAAATCCTCTTTTAATAAAAATGAATTAATTCGATTTCCGTATCGAATAAAACATTCCGAACGCCAAAAAAACACTGTAATACTATGTAAACGTTGGGTTTTTGTATCCGCAACAAATATCAAGGGGAACGGGAGGAAATGGAATTTCCTTTTCCGCTTTGGGTCAAGTGTAAGCAAATAGAATAAGTCTCATTCGCGCCGGGGTGAGGTTAGGCTGAAATTGGTGTGGGCCTTTATTACTGGCCGACTGGAAGAGGTAGATAAAACCGGATAGGTGCGACCGGCGGAGAGGCAGACTCGCGTAGCGGGTTCCGCGTACTCGAATATTTATCCCACTAATGTTATAAACACGACAGTTTGTGCAGCACATTGAACAGATTCAGACGAAAGTTGGTACTTCAGATCCATATCAGACATACGAAGACGTCAGATAGAAAGGTATGGAAGAAGAAGACACGTTACGCCGACCCTAAATAAAATAATTGGTATAATTCCTTAGTCGTGGGTGCTATATCAATCAATTGTGTTATCAACCACTGTAACCCTTTACTTCAAAGACGCTTTAGAAACATTGGACATGTCCTCGTAATATCAATTTTCATTTCTGAATCGATTAAGAAAAGTTTTGGACAAAAAACAAAATACAATCAACTGAGAGCCACCTTCGCTCATGTTTTAGGAAAAAGGGACCGTCTTGACAGCGTTGATTAAAATCTCCAAGAATAAATGACATCTTAGATCAGCAAGGAGCGATATCAATGTTTTTTAGAAGCTTTTCGTAACATTAATTAAGAGTTTTGCATCGGATGTCGGGTGAAGTTCAGATTCTGAATTGGTTCAATACTTTCAGTATTATTATGGATTCGCTGGGAGTTTTTAACGCGACTGTGGTGACGGAAGCGTAGTGATTTTTTCAAACCTTTATTTGACAAATATAATACAATCCGAGTTTTTGAAAATCTCATGATCTTTATCCAGGGTGGTGCAGTTATTCTGATTCTGAGCGTAGCCTTTTCATCAAATAGTACCGTGGAATCTCGAGGAACCATTTGAATAGGTAAAACATGAATCCCCAACAAGACCAGCTCACCAAAGTAGGTAAACATTCTGGAGCCAAACCGACACAAATTTTAGTCTGAAAACTTGGTCGAAAAATGTTTTCGTCGAAATTTTTTCATAATGTGTACGGCAACCAATTCTCATCGAGCATAAAAACGCGGAGTCATTTGTCATTCGTGAAATAAATAGCTCAGATTTTACGCTTTCTGCATTAAATTTGGATAAAAGAGTAATGGCGTATAAATTATGATTTTTCGCTATGAGCATGGAAAATTTTTCATGGGACGAAGGCGGAACGCGATACTGTTTAAAAGTTTGTATAAAAAATTATAAGAATTAAATAAAAATTCACATAAAAATCTCTTTTAATACAACCTTTTTAATTTGCTTAATCAAACAAGTGGGATGTGTAAGTTTTATAGTGCAGTTTCTATTGACCTCTCCAAGTTGCAGGATCGGTTCAGCCCAGTGCCGATATCATTAGCATTGGTACAAAATATACCAATTGAAAGCTAGAATTTCAAATTGAACTTGCAATGTTTGATTACACAGATAAAGAGCCTGGTGAAATCTTGTCCAATATCCCTACTAATATTATAAATGCGAAAGTAACTCTGTCTGTCTGTTACGCTTTCACGTCTAAACCACTGAACTGATTTTAATGAAATTTGGTACAGAGATAGTGTTAACCTTGAGAAAGAACATTCGAGTTTTTATCCCGGACTTTTGAAGAGTTCTCTTGGAAACGCGATATAACCGAACTCGACGTGGGCGAAGCTGCGGGCGAAAACCTAGTAATAATGATTAAAATTAATCCAATTATAATTCTAATCATAGTTCGATATTGAAATGACAAGATCTGTTATTTCATTGTTTGATTTTTGTACACATCATTTGAGTGACATTTCAGATTGATTACTAATAAAAAAATCTTTTCCAAGTGAAGATGTTTTTGGAATATCCATTGTTTTATCTTGACAGTGACAATCATATCACGTAACGATGACTTTAACTCTGTGTTTGATTGTTAATATGACAGTAGATCTCTTTTGCTGTGTAACAAGAACAAGTCATATAACTACTGATATAAAAACCTCATTAGTATTGTTTCGTCTCTACCGAAAGTAATTTTACTATATAATATTGGACAACATTCACACAACGCCATCTAGTCTCAAATTAAGCAGAGCTTGTGTTATGAGTACTAGACAACTGATAAACATACTTATATAGTTCTAAATACATAGATTTTATAGATAAATTACACCCAGACACAGAATAAATTATCGTGCTCATCACACAAACATTTGTCCTGGGCGGAAATCGAACCTCCGGTATAGCAGTCAGGGTCACTAACCACTAGACCAACAGGTCAGTCTAAGTTCCATAATATTGTTTTAATAACAAAAATACACATACATCTGACTTTTAATAAAAAAACTACTGAGCAAAATTTTATGTTTTTTTATGGGAATGATCTATTTCACGTTAAATAAAAAAGATTCAATCAATTATCCAGTTGAGGGGTAACAAAGATAAAAAAATATACCTAGACGGATTGAGAACACTCTCCTTTTTGAAGTGAGGTTGAAAATTGATTATGAGCACCCAAGTTTTAAATGCTTAATTGCTATATCGTTGCAATGCTATGGAGTTCATCACAAAAAACCATAACAGTACGTAAAGTAAAATCTCTACCATTTAGGGAGGTCGACACCGAAATATTTTCTGTTTTACAACTTAATTTATGGCAGTGTGTACAGCACTAACAAAGGCGGTCGGGACGGGATTTTTCTGTTCCTAATGTATTTTTTGATTAATTTCCCAACGGGTAACGAGATAGTCAAATTAATTCTCCACACAGAATCTCATTTCTGCTATATTTCGTGTTCAGTTCCATTGGGATGGCAGCGTTGCGGATTTGTTTTTGAACTCTCCTTCTATTTTGACTCTACTTTGATACTAGACCGTACTGTGGAAAAGGGCAATGTAAAATAGTACTGTGTTGCCCTTCAGAGGGTGTCAGACTTGCCCAAGTACCACGACACGTCCCGCTTCAAACGAAGCTTGAAGAGAGTATTCATTTCATAAAGATAATGTATTTTGCTTAGGAGAGTTTTAGATGAAGAACATGGCCCACGTACGCAACGAATGCAAAGTATGCTGAGACTTTCGATTTTGATTAATAAAAGTTCAAAAATTGTATGCTGTGTGTGACTACGTTTCTGTTTTGCACTGCATAGACTTGTGTTCGAAAAAGTTTATTACACTATTATTTTAATAAGCGTTGCTTACGTAGAAGTTTTTCTCCATTTTTCACATTACGACGCCGTTTAATATCATAATATGTCATTACTGTTTTTTTTAATTTTTCCACGCTAAGGGATGTAGCTATAGTGTCGCGGGCGTTTTGACAAGTATTCAAGATACATGCACAAGAACAGCTAGACTCAGAACAAACATTTGTGAATCACACAAATGTTTGTTCGTGCCGTGTCTAGTTGGGCATGATAACGATTACCACTCTGCTATTCATGCAGAATCATTAAATTTAGTGTCATGCTCATAAATGACGCGATTCAACAGACACTTTTTAAGCGGAAATAAGCAATAAATAAAGCATTTTTATCTATAAATATTCAAAAACTGAAAAAAGTTATAAGTGGCTAAGCTATAACCGCATAAGTGATACAATCACAGGTTAAGCTATGCTTGACGCGGTTGGTCTGTAGATGGTTGACCATCTTTGTCATAAAGAGTTCCTCGGTGTTTCGGAAGGCACGTTAAATTGTGGGTCCCGGCTGTTATTCCTACATCTTTGACAGTCGTTACAGGTAGTCAGAAGCTTGAAAAAAAGTCTGAGAGCCAGTCTAACCAAGGGGTATCGTGTTGCCCAGGTAACTGGGTTAAGGAGGTCAGATAGGCAGTCGCTCCTGGTAAAACACTTGTACTTAGCTGAAACCGGTTGGACTGGTAGCCGACCCCAACATAGTTGGTCAAAGGCTAGGCCAATGATTCAAAAACTGAAAAAATATAAAACAATGAATCTGAAAAAAAAACAGTCACAAGCCGAAAATCATAACCATCGTTTTGCAGTCGGGTAAAACAAAAGTAAAGCGAAACGACCTCATATTTCTCTTCTTAAATATAAAAGATATTTCATAAATCAAACACAGAACAGACAGTGTTGTCAAAGTTGTCACGGTACCAATTATACGAAGCCTTGTATTTTCTCTTTTCTTTTAAAAAGTTCCTCATAAAGAAGTCCAGTTAATTTATTTAAAGGGCCATTCTTTCTCGACGTTTCGAAAAGCGAATCTCGTTTCTACGTCTTATTTCTTTTTAATTTAATGTTTGCGAGTTATAAATCTTTAATCCTTTTTTAAGTGAACTTAAACAGTGATTAAAAAAGTTCAAAGTAAGGAGGTCGTAAATTAAAAGGTGCAACGGTACTTGCGCGTGTTTATCGGGATTACGCGACTAGTTTCGTTGTCAACGAAGTCCTAATTCAGCTATCGTAATATTTATTTTAGACTGCGCGGATAGCCGAGTGGTTGAAGGACAAGTATTTTTGTGTGATCGACGAATGTATCTGAGTCTGGGTGCTTTTGTGCACGTGATATGTATGTTTGGATTATTTGACAACTGATGCATTACTCAATATTCAACAATAAAGATGCGGTGATTATCTTTATTAACACACCCTTTTATTCACTTTTATTATTAGTACATTTGGAGTTGTTTAGATGAACCTTCTTATTTTATTTTTAATATCAGTATATTTCGTTATTTTGCAATCAGAATGAGTAACTCAAAGAGATTTGTATGTTAAGGGGAACTGCGACGACGACATCGTCAAATAAAGAATTATCGAATTCGTAAATTTTTGACCACCCTCAAACCAGCGTAAACGATCAAACATAACTCGTAAATGTGTTTTTGTAAGCGATCAAACACGGTTCAGTCAAAGCAAAACCTATAATTATGTTTGAATCAAACATGTTTCATAGCCTCGAGGGCTCTTTCCCAAACATTTACTAGTACCTAATGTCGCTTGTAAAACGGCAAAGAGTAATTAAAATCACAAGCTAAATAATCGCGGTAAACCTCTGGCTGTGGATAAAACACACGAGTTTCAACTTTAAAAGCTACCGCATAAGATATGAATTAGGTTAACAGTCACTTAATATACCGACAACGAATTTATGTGCATAAATGCTCAAACAAGGGACATGATAATTTATTAATAATTCAAAATTTGGCAATATTGTAGACCTGTATTATAATACTCTGATCTGGTGATGGTTGTCAATTTCGTAGACCTTTATTATAGTACTTTGAATTTGACCTACAAGTTATATTTTAAAATCAAACATATTTGCTCTGGGAATACTGAAAAATCAGTAGCGAGCGACCTTGAAACTAAAGGTCCGGTCTGTACAAATCGGATGGAAAATACTTCGTTTATATATTATACGCTAATAATAGACGATGTGCCTTCTATGCATTAACGCATCATCGGTTAAGTATGAAATGTCAGATATTTTATTACATATTTGTATGTTCTAGGACTTCTAGGTTAGGCAACCGACAATTCGCGATGAATTTACCGATATGCACCGATCCTTAACTCAAATCTTCGTTTTTCTGTTGAAGCAAACGAAAGCAATAGAAAAGCTGTCAATTTATAAGGATATCCAGCGACAATAAAGAAACGAATCCAAAATGGCGGCACTCGTCATTCCTTCTCACTTGCACACTATTGTTATTGTTCTTATCTTTAAAAATAACAATAGTGTGCAAGTGAGAAGGAATGACAAATGCCGCCATTTTAGATTCGTTTCTTTATTGACGCGGGTTATAATGCTCATTGCAGCGACTTTAATACAGGCCATTGCAATTTCAAATTTAAAAGCAAGAATTCTAATTTATTTCTTTTAATTCGTATTTCATCACAATACAATACAGTGATTCTTTCCAGCCAGTTAGTTTTTATTACACCCTAAATTATGTACGATATACCTTTATACGCGCTTTGTACATAAATCTTCCTTTTAGCGCGGGAGAGCAAAAATGGACGGTCATATTTCAGGGCCTTAACTTATCATTCTGTCTGGTCTGCTTAGAATTATGGCGCAATTATAATACATATTAACTATGTTAGTGTGTCAATGTTCGTTAGAAAAGATGGGAGGAAAATATCATGAATATACCTTTAAAATAAAAGAAGCTGTTTATTTTAAAGGTATATTCATTTACTGCACGGTTAGCTTAAGGTAAAACGCCAAAGTCGATCCCAGCGTAGCACAAGTCTTTGTGTGATCCTCGAATGTTTGTCTTGAGTCTGGGTGTCTTTGTGTAAGACTTGGATGTTGGACAATGATTAAACTCCTAACTGCGGGAGTCGTTATTTTTCTTTTCGGGAAATAAAATGAATTTCTATTTTTGCTAACTTGTCTTGTTGCATTCTTGCTATACTCGTACGTACACGAAATATAGTTTTTTTTTAAAGAGTAACTTCCAGATTTTATTGCTCCTTTTCCATTATTCCGTTTTGGTATTTCGCACAAATAGAGTTATTGAAATAAACATTTCAAAAATGCCTGAAAAGTCCCACTTAAAATGTATATATTTCAGTTTTAGTCCAGATGATCAAACTAAACTCAAACTCGACTCAAAATGCTGTTTGACGTACATCAACACGAAGGTTTTGGTTCTCAAACTTTGTTATATGCTGCTTGTTAAACATCCACTGTGTACTAAATTTATTACATTTACACACATATTGCACTGGTTTTGAAACCAGTCTAGGAACAGTCTTTGAATCGGGTTCCAAACGCTTTGAGAAGGAGTTTCGCAAACATTCAAATCACAAGCTCAATGACCCTCGCAAATAAATTCAGAACAAGCATTCGTGGGTTACACAAATGTGTGTTCTACGCGGGGATCGAACCAGCGATACGTCGCGCTCAGTGGGTTTGGTATGGTGACATCAACCACTCAGTAATCCGTGCAGTCAAATTCTTTCATCATCATCATCATTCTTGCCTTTTCCCAACTATTTTTGGTTCGGCTTCCAGTCTAAACAGTTCCAACTAAGTACCAGTGTTTTACAAGGAGCGAACGTCTATCTGAACTCCTCAACCCAGTTAACTGGGCAACACGATGATACCTTTGGACTTTCTAAAATATTGGACTTCGAAAATTTTGGCAGCCATTTTCAATAATGATACTGTCAAGTCAATGACAGTCTTTTAATACTAAGTCGACTGTACGGACAAAAAAAGGCATTTTAGAAAGTAATTTAGCAAAGAGTCTTTCATGAAAAGGATGATATATTTTATCGGGTAGAAATGTAATTTTCACACATTTGAGAATTCATCATCATCATCATCATTTCAGCCTATAGCAGTCCACTGCAGGACATAGGCCTCTCCATACGTTCTCCAGCGCGACCGGTTTATTGCCACCTGCATCCAATAATTATTAACGTTAAATTAGTTACCAACTAATCTTTTTTTTAAAACCCCTTTCCAAAGGTAAACAACACTGAACATCTGGAAGTTTCTGCTGAACTAAATTTAATGCCGACATTATTCAAATCCGTGGGTAAATTGATTGGGCACCTGACGCGGCAGCTGTGCCAAAGGTCGCCAGTTGAACCGGCTCGAGCCGGCGTGAACTAGCCAGCCCAGGGTTCAGTAATTGGCAAGGTTAACTGCTACAAGTCATTAGTTAACGTCGTCCTATCCAAAGAGAAAATGCAATGCTGTATCATAATATATTTGATAGGATCTCGTGTAGTATTCTGCTGCTTGGGAAATAATACTAGCCCATAGAAGTCCCAGTGCTGGGCAAAAGCCTCCTTTATTTAAGTTCTTAAATTTGTATCCAGATGATTTTATATGTGTTTGCTTTCTTTTATCCATACTAATATTATAGAACAGTATCTCTGTCTTTCTGTGTCGACTATGATTTTTAAGATTTCTGACTAATAGTTATGAAACAATAATCTAGTGCCTGGAAAAAAGTATTTTAGGGGGCTACGGGGTGAGGGTTTATATAAAAAACATGAAATATGTGCACAACGGTTTTTCGATATTTTGATTATATTATAAGGGGGAAACGGGAACCACGGCGCGCTGTAAAGTGAAGTCCATGCGGACGGAGTAGCGGGCAACAGACAGTTTTATAGTGTATAAGAGCCTGTTTTGAAAACTTTTATAAATCATTTTTTTTTTCTTAAACTTTTCAACAATATACTCGGAAGTATGCACTTATTACAATTATAAGAAGATGGTTTTCTAAAAAAAAACAGATGACCATAAAAGACAGGTCTGTTGTTTGTCTGACAAATTGCATTACCTACTCCGAGCGCTAACACTCATTTAGTCACTCCAATTTCCAACAAACAAGTTTAAGTCACATCACTTGAAGTAAAATACGGTCATTTTCATACATTTGAAGTTTTTATAAGTTTCCATATCTGTATTCTGTTGTAAAAGAAAAAATATGAGCATTAAGTTAGACTGGCCTGTTGGTCTATTGGTTCGTGGCCCTGACTGCTATACCTCGTTTGATGCCCAGGATAAATGTTTGTGTGATGAGCGTAATCATTTGCTCTGTGTCTGGATGTAATTTATCTATAACATGTATGTATTTAAAAATTATATATAAGCTTTGCTTACATTGAGACTAGATGGCGTTGTATGAAAGTTGTGGAATTTTATTATTATTGAAAAGAGTTTTCAATCTATAAATAAAAAAGGGCAAAGCAGAAATTAATAGTCTCCACTCAGCTCCACTTATATAGGATAGTTAGGTATTATTATTACAAGTTCAAAAGCAAGGGGTAACCTCATTTCGTATGATCTCTCGCACAAAATAGGTCACTGCATCCCTCTTAAGGACAACGGGGGCAACTAGGGGTGAAATTATTCTCCCAGCGGAGAAATGCTAACTACTAATTATGAGATAGGTACGTCTGTTCGTAAACTAAAAGAGAATTGAGATGTAGCTTTTGTTATAAAACTAGCTGTTCTGGCAAATGCAGGCAAAAATACAATTGACAATAATTTTGGTACTTATGACAATCACGTCTCGATACCCCAACCTAAGCCTCATATCTTGCTTGTAGCTGCTCTCCTAGAACCACTTTCACAACACCATACCTGGTGGCTCAAGTATGTCGCGAACTTCGTAGTTTCGAAGTATATTTTTAAACGCACCTAACGCAACGCAACCATGTGTCATTACAATGTAAAATCTTTACTTTTAATTTTTGCCTATTCTATCACCGTTTAACCCTTTCCTTCCCTTAAACTAGTCAAATCGGTTTAGCTGTTTTTGACTTGTAGCGAGACTAACGAAAAACAATTCATATGATATAAAAAAAAATTGTCATGGTGTGACTAATTGAAGTCATCCGAAACGAATTGACCGATTCTCATGAAATTCTGTGTATGTCTCATATACATCATTTTTCCCCTATAAATCAGAATCAAAATCATTTATGTGGCAAAATGCTTGTTGGGACAGCTATTTTTTATATATAAGTACATTTTAGGATAACAGACAAAATATCAGGCGAAAATGAATAAAAACTTACCTATCGTATCAGAAATATAATAATTCAACGAACCAATTCGATCGTCTCTTTAAGAACCAATATTTACTATTCACGGAACGCAAATCCAATAAAGTGGCAAACTAATTATCGAAGATAAACTCTGTGTCTATGAACCGAACCAAGGAGAATCATACAGCCGTATGCAAAGCGATACTTAGCCGAGTAACGTTCTGAACAGTGTATTCGTCTCTGCATTCAACTTGAAAATTATAGAGACAGCATCACAAATTCGACATCTTAAATAATTTCTTAAATTGGTTATAAAAAATTTATCGGTAGAAATTGTCCTTAAGTGTGACCACGCATTTTTATATACTGGTGCATTTGCATTGCCAAGCCAATTATTTTTATTTAGAATACGCTTGTATCTATACTAATATATAAAGCTGAAGAGTTTGTTTGTTTGTTTGAATGCGCTAATCTCAGGAACTAATGGTCTAAATTGAAAAATTCTTTTTGTGTTGAATAGACCATTCATCGAGAAAGGCTTTAGGCTAACCATCACGCTGCGACTAATAGGAGCGAAGATACAATGGAAAATGTGAAAAAACAGGGCAGGTATAAATCATAACTTATATCTTCTACCCACGGGGACGAAGTGGCGGGCAACAGCTAGTTTTAATGATAAAACTTCAAAATATTTACATAGAAATTATAGTTGCTTACATGTATATCTAACTTAAGATAGTCAACGTTTCGAGTAACAACGCCATCTAGTTCACCCAAACGCAACTAACGAAATAACCAATAGAAATTAGATCGTGTAGTCAGAAGTTTACGGTTGAATATTGATTGTAGGGACGGAATATTGTTATTATCACCCCTTGGTTTCGGGGGCGCTCGCCTTTCATAATTTTAATACGTCGGTTCTTCTGGCATACTTGTTAGTAAATTACGGTTTGGAAGCAATCTATCTCATTAGCTTAATACTGAAATATACTGAGAGTGATTTTAAGCGCGTGATCATGTTGACTTTGGACCGCACAGCGAGTGTACGCTGGGGAAATAATTTCGTTACATATTAATTACTCGGTTTAATTGAGAAATTGATGGATAAGTTACAATGTTTTCGAACAGACTCCGCTCGTGAATATTCTAACAATGTATTTAATAAATATTTTGTTTTAGAAATAACACTCATTGGCCTGTGGTCTCAAGATTTTATAAGTTAATTTCCAATCGTATAAAACACTGCTTATGAGTATAGTGTTACTCACTTGCCAGGGAAGGGTGCCGTTGTCAAAGCGCGTGTGACGTCGCAGATTATCTTTTGTCTCCTTCCCTCATCCTACCTCTCACATAGCACAGAAGGTGACAAGCTTTTGTTAGGGTATTATAAATATATTTTCATCTTTTCCTTTCCAATTAACATCCCATTACACATCGATCAGATATTTGGGAGAAACTATTTCTGATAAATCGACCGATCAATTAAGACGTTGAAGTGTGGCATAATCCTCGGTGCTTGATCGATTTCTTTGTTGATTTGATTTGATAAGTCTTTTACATTGAACATACTAATTTGTATTTTAACTCAACCTATTTATTGCTTTCCACTTTCATCTTTAATTTTTATTTTTATTGTAATCTGTAATTTTTGTAGCTTAAATCAATATCCGATTTATAAATTATAAATATAAAAAAAGAAACAATTTTTCTATTCTAACTAAATTATAAATGTATGTATTTTAATTTCATTGAACTAGTGGTTATGTTAATTTTATTTAAATTTTTAACTCAAACTTAAATCTATTTTAATCTTTTTGGGAATTATGTATTATGTCCTAATTGTTTTTTGTTACTTTATAATTGTTATTATATATATATATATATATATATTTGTTTGTATATATATATATATATATTTGTTTGTATATATATATATATATATATTTGTTATTATATTTATAATTATTTTCCTTTTGCAATTCAATCAATGGTTTTCATATTTGCAATTTAATTTATTTTAATCATTTTATTTTGTTTTATTAATGTTTATGCAAGTGCTGTGCACACCTATAAGTGACAAATTCACCGCATCGCTGTTTAATTCTAATATTTAATGTAATGAGTTAGTGAATAAGTCGTTGGTGTGTCAATAAATAAATAAAATAATAGGAAAAAAATATGAATTTTCTTCGATCGATTTAATACATTTTAAATATCGTACAGATTATCTAAGGCGGCACCTGAAACTTATAAATTATAACTACTAGTTAACTACCTAAAATTGAGTTTTTTCAGTTTGGAAAAATTTCCCAAAATTATAAAATATATATAATTTACATTTGTCGTAAATGCTGTACTAAAGAAATATATTTTGATTTTAGTGGTTTCTTAGGTTTAAGCGAATGTTAGACATTGAAATAAAACTACTTTTACGAAGTCCTACTATATGAAGACCAATATGGCGTATATGTCCTTTGAGAATCGGACAGGGTTTTCTCATACAGAAATGAGTTTGAAGACCACCTTCACGCCGAAACGGCTATACAGATATTGATATAATTTCTCGTACAGGTAGCTGGCACCTTGGATCCACATATTATGTCACGTTTATCCAACCTTGTAAAAGGAGTTAACTTTTAAGCGACAGCGAACAGGAACGAAAAATGAACGCTAAAGTTTGGATTATGTCGATGATTAACACATAGGATAGTTTTTATTCCAATTTTAGATTCCCGTTTGATCATTTCGGGTGGTCAACAGCATGTAATATAGCATCAAATTCAGCCTTGTTATAATACTTGGATATCACGAGTACTGCTGACAATAAGATTTATAAGTGAAGTATATGAATTTTTAAAGTGTGCAGCCCGCGGCGGTCGTCAACAAGTGTACAGCACTTAGCGGGGACACTTTAGCTCGGATTATGTATGCATCACGCTGCATGAGAAACCCTCTGGTGGAGGAAATGTTATAAATGAATGTACTTATATATACTCACTAATACAGTTTTAGCCTGGATTCGTTAGTATTATTTTTTGTTTTTTTTTATTAAGAAACAAACAATTGTAAGTACAGTATTTTATACACCAGGTTAACAATATGATAAAAACATTTCCACAGATTACTTCACGTAGCGATACGGTGTGGAGGCGAAAAATTCAAAGAGTAATTCAGTTAGTAACCAAAAGACTGGTAGAAAAATTACTTGTTTTTTATATTTGGAAAAAACAATTGAACTTGTGTTGAGGGCTTACACTATTAACACAAACGTTCAAGTCACACACATAAATAAACGCAGGATCACGATAAATATTTGTAATAAAGATCTCTCAAATGCTTGTCCTGCGCGGGGATCGAACTTGCGACTCGTCGCGAACAGTGTGTTTGGCGTGCCCTCAACCACTCGACTAACCGCGCAGTGCTTTTTTACTCCTTGAAAAAATGCCTTCAAATGAAAACTGATTTGAAATTTTGGGCGATTTTGTCATACCTACCTACGGCTACGGTGATAAATAATTACAAAGTTTGTTAGTAAAATTCAGGTAGTTCGAAAACTAACGTTGTTAAACTATGCCGGAAAAGTTTAGCCATAACTAATCGGGGTTGAAACCTTTCCGGGCGTAATAAATAATAATAGGAACTTCAAAAGTTAATCCCCGCCGTGACCGATCAGCCGCGAACAAAGTATTCGCACAAACGGGTAATTTTCGTTCAAAATTCAATAGTAAAGAGCGCCGCGGCTGAGAGCGTTGTGCTTTCACAGCTTCATTACTATTTGTTTATTTTTCAATAAATTATTTTACCGTTTCATATTTTATTATAGAACCCCTGACCATTTTCTTTGGCGGTAAATTTTTGCTTGAATAGCTCTCGACAATGACGTGGCGTTCTATTTATCTAATCATTTGCAAATTCGTACTCTTTATGAATTCAGTTCATAAATATATGCATGTTTGCAAAACCCAATCAAATCAGTTTTGTATTTTTTTTAATGTGCTCTTACTCTAGCACATAAAGAGGTTGTTTCGTTGCTAAGAGATACAAAAACCTCTTTGGTTGACGGGCTTATTTAATCGTTGATGGGAAAAAAACAAATTTTCCAAAAATAAAAAAAAATAACTCACCAAACTGTAAAACAGTTTGTTGGCGAAATTATCGCTTTTAAAACTAAAAACTTTTCACAATGTAGTGAGATCTGTTATATACACCGTGAATTTTTTGTCGTCTTACAAAAGCAGCGGCGGCAATTTTATCAATTTTAAGAGTATATTTCAGATTTCTCTTGTTTAATTTTCTTCGTACTTATTATCTGAGTTGATGATAAAAAAATAATAATCGCGTCTAGGGGTATTTTACGTCGGATACATGAACTGGGCTGCTTTTGTAAGACGATTAAAAATCACCGAGTATATGTAACTCTATTACCTAAATCTATTAAAATATCTTTGATATTTCTTTTGTAGCCGCTGTTCTTCTGGCTTTAGATATTTTGCGTATTACGTCTAATTGGTTAAATATTGCTTAAACATTCTTTTGATTTAAGGAAACTATTACGACACAAGACACTAAATTAATCAGTTTCGATTAAAAAAAACTACCCAACAAAATGTATTGATATTAAACTCTAAGGAGTAAAAAATCACAAACGGCTCGTTAATTCAATCACCTGTGAATCCGTGTAACAAAACAAATAACCAAAATATCAGTTTCATTACGAATTCTGAATGTTTTCCACACGTGTGATAATACACGGGGGCTTTGAATAAATCCTATCAAACGAACCACCGTGCTTTAAACTAGTAACCGGGGTCGTGCAATTTCAGAATTACGCCGAATCGCCGAATGCCCGAACATCACACACCCAAACGTATTTCTAAAACAATACCATCAATAGATGATGGGACAGGGTATTTTGAATAAATCTATATATACAAATCTGTTTAGTCCGACAGACAGAATTCCAAACAAATATTGAATATGTGTTAGGAGCTCGTGGCTAAGCTATAACCGCATATGTGATTCGATCACAGGTTAAGCTATGCTTGACGCGGTTGGTCTGAAGATGGGTGACCATCTTTGTCATAACGAGTTCCTCCGTGTTTCGGAAGGCACGTTAAATTGTGGGTCCCGGCTGTTATTCCTACATCTTTGACAGTCGTTACAGGTAGTCAGAAGCTTGAAAAAGTCTGACAGCCAGTCTAACCAAGGGGTATCGTGTTACCCAGGTAACTGGGTTAAGGAGGTCAGATAGGTAGTCGCTCCTTGTAAAACACTGGTACATAGCTGAAACCGGTTGGACTGGTAGCCGACCCCAACATAGTTGGGAAAAGGCTAGGCCAATGATATTTTATTCATTTTACACGTCATTATCGTCATTAACGTCACGAGGGCTAAACACATCACTTGCTAGTTAAAAGCGTACTGGTAAGTGACGTCACACGAGGTTTTATATCACTGTATCCTTTTCATTATATTATTTTTTCTGTAAATCTGTCCTCTATTATAAACAGTTTTTTTTTTGTGAAATACCCTATTGTAATGTATTAGCTATCCTATCTGTCTTTGCATCATTTGGAGGTTTGAAATTATCAAATGGGAAGCACATTATTATTTACGCCCATTACCACTTAGTCTAGACATATTTTTTATTCGGACTAGATGAAAATGAAAAAAAAAAACAAATGTATGAGAATGGCATTCATTTTCAAGTGATGTGATTGACAATTCAATAAAAAGCGATTCATCCGTAGCACCACCACCGAATATTAATTAATGCTCAGTAAAAGCGCAGTTTTGAAGTATTGTAAATACAAAATGCTTTCGTATTTTTACATGACCGGCCATTTTTTCACAATATTCATCATATTCGTGGAGCAATCGTCAATTGATATCACCGCTGCACAAATATTTGCGTTATACGAATACCACGCATACATTGGTTTTCCCATGCTCACTCGTGTGTATGTAATTACTGGTACTAAGTCAATAAATACGTTTTTCACTGACTTCCATATTTCACGATTTTTATATAGGAATATTTATGGATTTATTCATCTTCTGAGGTTATATTTGAACATAATAGTTTGTTTTCTTAAATATGTTTAATAGAAATCGGTTCAAATCTATACTAATATATAAAGATGAAGAATTTGTTTGTTTGATCGCGCTAATCTCAGGAACTACTGGTCCAAATTGAAAAAATATTTTTGTGTTGAATAGACCATTCATCGAAGCAGGCTATAAACCATCACGCTGCGACTAATAGGAGCGAAGATACAATGGAAAATGTGAAAAACACAGGGCAGGAAGCAAATCATAACTTATAGCTTCTACCCACGGGGACGAAGTCGCGGGCAACAGCTAGTTTTTAATAGTTGTAAGGGGTCCATCATCATCCTAGCCTTTTCCCAACTATGTTGGGGTCAGCTTCCAGTCGAACCGGTTCAGCTAAGTACCAGTGTTTTACATGGAGCGACTGCCTATCTGACCTCCTCAACCCAGATACCTGGGCAACACAATACCCCTTGGTTAGACTGGTAGTCCGACTTTTCAAGCTTCTGACTACCTGTAACGACTGTCAAAGATGTAGGAATAACAACCGGGACCCACAATTTAACGTGCCTTCCGAAACACGGAGGAACTCGTTATGACAAAGATGGTCACCCATCTACTGACCAACCGCGTCAAGCGCAGCTTAACCTATAGATAGTCTATTTACTTAAAGCGGTTAGCCTTGAGCTCCTCCTAATAGTTGTTAGGGGTGAAAGTGAGAAAGAACTCAATTTTTAATGAAAGCGCACTGAAATGGAATATTGATGAATTAATCCAAAGAGTTCCTAGCGTCGTTTGATGACAAAAACTACACCTCAGTATGTAACTCATATTGTGTCAATGACTACAACTCAGTATTAGCAATTCTAGTAAAGATGATTCTTCATGAGGGTTATCGTAGATGATTTTCCCGCAAATAACACAAATCCCACAAATAAACAAGAAAGTGGGTGTATTCTTGTTTATTTGTCGTTCCGGTTGAATTTTTGTAACTCAATTTTGAGGCACTTCTCGATAAAACAGCAGGCTGAAATTTTCAGGGTAGCTTCAAACCCGAAGACACTACAATTTACAACTATAAAAATGGCTAAACCAATTTTGATAAAATTTGAATGGATTTTTTTTTAATCTTTTATTTATTTTTAGTGGATATGTTTCTACATTGCATACGACGTTGACAAACACACCACGACACTTCAGGGCAATTTTTTGTTTTAGTTATTTCTCAGGAATCCTCTAATAAATCGTCAAAAATAGATCTCGACGATTACTTCGGGACACCCGAACGAGACGCCGATAAATACGAGTTCCCTTCGAAGTCGAATTATCAATCGAATCAAGGGTATTTGCTGTAATTAATTAGAAAACATTTCTCAGACGAAACTAATTTCTTATTAAACAATTAACGCCAGGACTCGAGTAAATGTTGACGGATTCAAATATTAAGATTACTGATTCGGAAATGATAGGAACGTAGACGAGAAGAGGGAAGTGCCCCTATAGTCTACATTGCCGTTGTACTAAACTTGAAGACGAGATACTTTCTACCGATAGCGATCGACGCCAAAATATACACAGTAAAAGTCGTTTTTTTTTTATTTATTTTTAGACAAACGACTCCCGCACTGAGGATTTTAAACCTCATGTCGCAGGGGGTTTCACAAACGTACAAATCTCATGCACAATGACACCCAGATTCAGAACAAGCATTAGTGGATCACACAACTGCTTGTCCTACGCGGGGATCTCAACTACTCGGCTATCCGAGCAGTCAAAATAATTGTGTGTTCGGATTCGATGCAATAAGATCAGTTTCAAATCTGGCAAATTTAGTCAAAATACATGGACTAAGGATGATCATCACCTCCTAATAGTGACACGCGGCTTAATGACTTTTTTTGTTGTGTATGTAAGTTTGTTTGTCTGTTTTGTGTTCTATATGTCATAATTGCGAAAAAATGTTTTCTTTTTATTATGTTCTTTCTCTAATGCGTTATTTGAGTGCCTCTTCCTTCACCGTATCTTCGCTCCATGGAGAAGGCTATGTAAATAATTGCTCGGCGGGGATTTAAAACGCTCGCAGCGTTTAAATCGGAGCTTAGCTTCGTGCCAATCCAAACGTCAAATTATACAAGCATTTGTCATTTTCCGATGCATTCATTATATCGCCCGGGCTTCACGCCATATTTGAATAATGACAGTTCTTTTTTTTGTTCTGGTAGCCCACGTACGTAAGTTAGTCAAATTATTATGTTCGAAATTTATAATCGATTTTTTTTCCTTCTTTTATGCCCGCTGTAGAAATTTTAACTAATAATAAATCATATTATCACTCATTCATATTTTTATTAAATATATTTAGTTATAAGTACATTTAAGTAAGATAGTAACTATGTCTAGAGACTCATCGACCCCACAGTCAAACCATTGCAACGGTTTTGTGGGCTTAGTTAATAAGTTACCTACCTTTTTGTTTAAAGATAAATAAATAAATGAATAAATATATTTTAAGTTTGTTTAAAAAATATTTACATTTTGTCTTTCTACAATATCCACATTAATTATTTTGGAAATTAATTATAATTTAACAGTTAGGTACAATCATGAGAAGCGACTCTGGAAAAGCGATTAATTTGTACAAATAAAGCAATATTCGGTAATGGGAAAACTGTGATATTGTTATTACAGTTATTATTGATAGTGTGATAGTTATTACATATTTGCTATAATTATGCCGTTTACCCAAATATTTTAATTACTAGCTGTTGCCCGCGACTTCGTCCGCGTGGTTAGAAGATATAAGTTATGATTTATACCTGCCCTGTCCTGTTTGCGCCCTGTTTTTGCCACATTTTCCATTGTATCTTTGCTCCTAATAATCGCAGCGTGATGGTATATAGCCTAAAACCTTCCGCGATGAATGGTCTATTCAATACAAAAAGATTTTTTCAATTTGAACCAGTAGTTCCTGAGATTAGCGCGTTCAAACAAACAAACTCTTCAGCTTTATCTATTAGTATAGATTAAGATTTTAACAATAAAACAAGGGATCCAAACTCGATGATATTTTTTGGAACCAAATGATAGCTACTGCGAATGCAAATTGCGAATCTCCTTTATTTTAAAGACGGTTGAAAACAGATTTGAAAGTATGAATTTATAAATATTAACGTAGTTGTTTTTAGGTCCCTTCGCTTTGAAATCTGGATTTCAAATATACGTTTATGGTATGCAGCTTAAGTTAACTTGAATGATAGATTCATAGTTACATTATTACTTTTATATTTTTTTTATCTTTGACCTCTCCTCCTATTTACCAAGCGGACAAAGTCGCGGGCTACCTCTAGTACCTGCTATTACTATTAGTGGCATTATAAACTTCTTCATAGATAGAGTGTTTGTAGAGCTGACACATCACTAATCTTATACTTGAAAAGAGTTGTTTGCTTGTAATACAAAAACCCGAGAGTCGGGAGATGTATCCAAAAAATCCGGAAATATCCGCAGCCATATTAGCAAGCCGACATTCCGCCGTCGTCGCGGTTATTTCAATAATGTCTCAAGTAAGACAAAAATGTTACTATTTTGTCATTTTAGAAATCTCAACTCTCTGTAATCGTTTTAAGATTGTCAGGTAATGTCAAAATAAAGATGTCTGCACAGTCTTGTGCAATCCACGAATGCTAAAAGTATTTGTGCACGTGATTTGAATGTTTGTTCTACCTCCTGCCACACAAGGATTAAATTCCTTAATGAAGGAGTCGATTTGTTTTTTTTTTATAATATTCCACATCTTCCACACAACGCCATCTAGTCTCAAACTAAACAAAGCTTGTAATAAGAGTGCTACACTGCTAATAATTATACTTATACATCTATATCTATACTAATATGCATGCAATTTAATGCATGCAAACCTGTTAAATGTAACACTGCTTCCGCTAGTAGACAACAGTATTGCCTATCAAAATACATATATAATAAAATAAACAAAACCCTGGTAATAAATTCTCTGAAAATGTCAGAAACAAAAAAGAAATTAATGGAATGGCTACAGTCAGTTGATTACCTGCAAACTGAAAATGTACTACAAAGACTAATTTGATATCACCAAGCACACGCACACACACACGCGCACACACACACACACACACACACACACACACACACACACACACACACACACACACACACACACACACACACACACATACACGCGCAAAACATGATCTCATTAATATAGTTTAAACAATAATAAGTTTTATATAAATTCAGTTTTAACATTAAGTTATTATTAAGATATAAATATAATAACCTAAGCGGGCGAAGACACTGGCTCCTGTAACACAGGCTTTAAGCCTAGCATAGGCGTCAGGGTTACATTTATGCTGAACTGTATTTTATGTCAAAAAAACTTTTTTTTTTTTTAATTTTTTAATATATAAAGCTGAAAAGTTTGTTTGTTTGTTTGTTTGAATGCGCTAATCCACCATCGAGGCAGGTTTTAGGCTATATACCATCACGCTGCGACTAACAGGAGCGAATACACAATGGAAAAATGCACGAGGGCTTCCGTTCAAAAATTCCTAACTTATATCTTCTAACCACGCGGACGAAGTCGCGAGCAACAGCAAGTTTCTAAATACATACATAATACACATTAGAACTCACGACTTCCAGTATAGCCGTCAGGATCACTAACCACTAGACCAACTGGAATGCATGACAGATCCGAAGCTGGTTAATTTGTTACACTACACCGAAATGGGCCCCCAAATGGACTGTAATGTGTTCCGTTTCACGTCAACCTAACCGCAATTTTATTCCAGTTGATATGAGCCATTACGATGTTAATTATTAGAGAAATATTCTCATACATTTTAATTAACGCGACATGATTTAGCTTTTACTTGTTTCGAGAAAAATGCTGATGATACAAAGGTATTTGTTTTTTTTTATTATTAACATTTATAGTAATTTATCTCGGGTTGCTATGTTATAAAGAAACAGGGAAATAAAGCAGTTATACCTCATTTGCGTGAGTAACGCAAGAGTAGAAATTCTGCTTCGTCACTGGCAAAATTATATTTGCTAAAACATGGAAATACATTTTGTGTAAAGTAACAACGGAAAATTATTTATGATGTGTGACTTCTGAAAAACCTACATTTAAGTTTATAAATATTTCACATTTAAAAAAGAAAAGACCAAGTTCTTAGCTGCTATGTTTTTTTTTGCTCATAGATGTTTCAAATTGTCTTCAATCGATATTTGTGTGTAGCTACTTTTTACTGTTCTTTCCGACTATAGCTCACTTTTCATCCTTAATTATATACAAGATAAGATTAACTAACTACACACATTAAACTGCAGATTACTAACTGGGGAACACAATTTAAACATTTGATATTTAGATATAATTTTATAAATTTTATTTGATTTTTGATTATTACACTGGACTTCTCGTCAAATTAATTCACTAGAGAATTAGATCGTCTTGCAAATACCAATAATTGATTCAATATCACCAGAACAATAATTAGTTATATTATGTCATTATAAGCAACATTGTAATTTTATCATCGACAAAAATTATAACACACACTCACACAAAAAAAAAACGAGATAAATATGACTTATCAAACGATTTTTTTAAGAAATGCATGTCATTATAAAAACAATACTCGTCGACGTGACGGATAATCGTATTAACAAGAAATTGAGAGAGAATAGAATTTAATTTCCTCGCACCACAATTGAAATTCATTAAAAGTTACGGAGAAACTTAGTAAATAATTAAGTTGCATCAGATTATAAGACTTCGCACACTTTTATCCACAAACAAATAAATACGCGAAAACTATGAAGTTCGTAACCCTCATAAAAACTTTTCAAACTTTTCCTCCCGCACTAACTTATCGCGAATTAAATGCACACCGAATAAAATCATCGTAAAAAGTTGTTATCCGAAAAATCCGAACGGCACTACCCCGAAATTTCGTCTATTGTAAACAATTTGGTCGACACTTATCTAACGTCGTAAGACGTTGCGAATTTTGCAAATAAAATTAATAACATAAAAAAATAAAACACTAAAATATGTGCTTTAATTTTAAATATAAACTAGTTTATCGTTTTATTTTTTTTACGTTTTATGATAGAAGTTTTTATAGACGTACCTTGTTCGCGATCGTTGCTCGCCTGTGGCATGGGGACGTCTGTCGCACACCGGTTTCGCGCGGATACTGCCAAACGTCTCCACTCTCAACTGGCTGGTTTCGGCGGGATTTTCATGGTGCCAGTGACGCTACCATCGACAACTTGACCGCATGAACTATCGATAACTTTATCTCCGTCTCGTTTCGTGTCTATCACGATAATTAATGTAAATCTGTGTTTATTTTCTTTGTCATTCATGTGAGTTATTTTGTTTAATTGCGTTGATATGATAAAATATTATAATCATTATTACTGGTTTATTTGCGTATTGTATTGTCATTCCTATCATCGTTTCATTGAAAAACAAAATTAAAAATTTAATTAAAATGAAAATAAATTATTTAAAATGAAATTTATCGGTAGAGAAAGGCAGCATCCCGCTCAATCTTAAAGACGCCCGAAAATTCGATATCCTAAGTTTCACGCACAAAAACATTGAGTTTAACATCACTAGCGGTGTACGCATGCGCCCTGGGTGTCTCCGACGATTGCCCAGCAAAATAACCACGTTGATTGATTCTGAAACTTGTGCGCAGGTTACACGTGCTTAAGCCACCAGCCTTGAGAGACCTCCCCGGCTTCTCTCCCGCCAAAGACAATGGGCGGGAAAGGAGAGTTTCGAAAAAAAAACGGCTCAAGTTATGATGGCCGCTCTTATCTGGGCTCGGTATTTCAAATGGTACACCCGAGTTTCGCGCGCGGTTTTTTGTTGCAGTTATTTTATTAATGTCTGATAATTATTAAAAACAATTATTAAAGTAAATTTTGTACAACACAAAAATTTAGTATTTTAAAGGACAATTACAAAAAGAATTTTTCTTTTTACTTAAATTTAAATAATGAAATATAGTTAAAAATATAATCCTAGTTTATGCTTTTTTTTGTAGCTCTTCAAGTTTATATAGAGTCGGCGGGCGGCGCGGTGTGACGGTTGCTAAGCGCTCAACCAGCCTCGGTCAACTGAAGGGTACGCCGTTCTCATCTTGTTGGGCAAAGGGCGCTCGCAGCGGCCCGGGCTGGCTTATATTAGACTTTAATTTCTTACCTGTCTATTATTATATTATATTGAAATATACTAGTCTTTAGAGTGTAATCCTAGTAATTAAACAGTCAAATTTTACTCACCTTTAAAAAAACTTCTAAAAAAGGAGGTTTTAATGTTTATTCGCTTACTTCGTCGTTTATGAACCGATTTTTGAGGTCCGATTATAAGGACACTAGGTTCTGATGGTGGAAGACGATCTTTCAAAAATCGTAAAGTTATTATAGACTGAACAAAGTGAAAATTCTCAGAGAGCCATTCAGTTTAGTGCCGGCTCGAATAGTGGATATAATTTTTGCTATATGTTATCTGCGTGTAAAATATACAGGTATACACGGTGATTTTTAGTCCGAATATTTAAAACGTTTTTCTTTAGTAGCAGCTTCGTGAATTTACAAGTGGACAGACGTACAGATACAGATAACAGTGATATCCCTACTAATATTATAAATGTGAAAGTAACTCAGCCTGTCTGTCTGTCCGTTACGCATTCACGTCTAAACCACTGAACTGATTTTAATGAAATTTGGCACAGAGATAGATCTGACCTTGAGGAAGAACATAGGATAGTTTTTATCCCGGACTTTTGAAGAGTTCTCTGGAAACGCGAT